>NC_081182.1:2233041-2533041 GCF_029867415.1 Vicia villosa | reverse complement strand
TTGAGGTTTGCACACTCTTAGAACACATCTCAATCAATCTATTAAAATTGAAGCTATTCAAAATGACTAAGTTTTCTGTCATGCCAATTCTTGTCCTTTTTATTATTTTTTCAGGTATTTAAATTTTGTCTTTTTTATATTATTTTGTAGCACTTATATATATATATATATATATATATATATATATATATATATATATATATATATATATATATATATATATATATATATATATATATATATATATATATATATATATAAGCAATGTTTATTTGTTGGGTGTTAACATTATCTAACTTAATTATAAGAATGTAATTATGCTTCTTCTTTTTTTCATAGTTGCAACCATGACATGTCAAGCAGGTAAATTATGTAACATAAGCAAACCTAATTATGTATTTCCTGAGTGTGAAGATTGGTGCTCTGAACCTCCTCATTCAGGTTTCGGAAGATCTTCAGGAGACCCTGATAAACCCATATGTTTATGCACATATCCATGTTAAGTCTATAAAAAAAATAGCACAATGCTCAAAAATAAAATGTTAAATGTAAGAGCATATCAAAATAAAACTAATAAAATGATGCATTGATATTTTTCAAATTTATATTTAAGTGTTTTTGTATACTTGTTGCGATTGAATATTTTTATAATAACTAAATTATAATTGAATTTTTGTTGGATAAATATTTAAAATAGAAAAATATGATTGACTATTTATTTAATTATAATATATCAATCCATTGTTTGAAAATCTAGCATATCATAGACGTTGAAAAAACAAATAAAATATAAGTTTAATTATGGTTCGGTTTGATTCAAGATTATTGATTGAAACATTCAATCTGAATCGATTCAATTTCATACAAATTAATTTGGATCAGCTTTTTATCATCCAAATTACAAATTATAATCTTTCTACTTAAATTATAAAAATGCTAATAAATAATAGGCTTAATTGCAACTTTAGTCCCCATATTTTGTCTTTTTCTTGATTTTGATCCCTCTATTTTAAAAATCACTATTTTAGTCTCCTTTTTAAGTTTTCTGTGCAATTTTCGTTCCCCTATTTTGCTTTTTTCTGCAAAATTAGTACATATTCCTGTCTTTTTTTCAATAGAAAACTCTAAAGGGGGACCAAAATCGTGGTTTTAAAAATGGGGGGACTAAAATAGAGAAAAATACAAAATAGGGGGACCAAAGTTGCATTTAAGCCTAAATAATATATAACATATTAAAAATTAATATTACAAAATGAGAACGATCGGTTAAGAATGATACAAATGAAATAATAAAAATATATATGTTAAATAAATTAAACTTATAAATAGTATTAAAAAAGTAATATTGAATAATAAATCAACACAATATATCATACTATTAAAAAATAAATAATTATAAAAGCATATCCATTTTGTTTTCAATTTTTTAATCATTCACCAGTTTTTTTGGGCTGCAATATCTTCTCAAGATGATGCAATTTCTTCTTTACTAAAAAAATTATCACTCTTTTATGAAATAGATAAATTAATAAAAAAACAAATGTTTTTACTTAGAATTAAATTTCCCTGACTTTTTATTAATTCCTCTTGCAAGAATATCGAAAAGTAAAAGTTGGTGCGTGTCATTGAGGCTATTGAAAGTTTAGTAAAACTATTCGGTTTAGATTAAAATTACAATTAAAAATACCAACATAAAAAAGCTCTAACTGATCATAATGCGATCTTGCGCAAAGTTGAAAAAAAAAATGAACATACCAAAATGACATATGCGCACTGTCATACCCCAAAATTTGCCCATCACATTTCAGTCCACCTGACTTTCAAATGCTCAAAGATCTCCAATTGCTCAAAGCTACTTATCTCCTAAACAAGTGCCTCTAAATTAGGGTTTTGCTTTCCTCACAGTAAAATCAGGTTCTAAGACCTCAAAAGAAACCCATGGTCTCTCATATGCCTCAAAGGATCCTCATACCAATTTTCAAGCTCTGATTCAAAAGGTTGCTCACTCAACGGACCAAACGATTAATAATCGACTGGTTGACCTAAAAGTCAACTGTGGTCAAAGTACAGTCAAAACTTCTGATTTTTTGTCAACATCCTCATTTTGAATTATCATTCACCATTTGATCAATAATTGATCATGGTTCATTAAGAAAATGTCATAAATCAACAATTCCAAAAGTTTCTAAATTAGGGTTTTCATAGGAGAAAGTCAACTGAACTTTGACCAGTCATAACTCCTACATGGAACATCAGAAATTTTCCATCCAAATCGCATTTTGAAGGAAATTGGATTCTCTACAATTTTGTCTCTCAATGCCAAGTCTAAAAATGCTTCATTTGAGAGATATTGATCAAAACGTTATAGGTCCTTTTCAAAAGTCAACAAGAAGTCATCTTTTCCAAAAGAACACACAAGGAGCATGGAAAATTATTTTGACATGAGACCAAAAACACTGGTTAGAGGACTCTTCAAGGTTTCTAGAAAGTCCTAGAACTCCTCCATACCTCAAAAATTGAGGGAGATATGTCTTGTCAAAGTTGGACAAATTTGCAAGGGAAAATGTGAAGTAATAGGCCTCAAATTGATTTCTTTTGCAAAGGAGCCCAAGTTTTTATGGCCTAATCTTGCTCCCCAAGTCATCTAGAAGATCCAAATCCAATGCCACGCCCATTTGACTTTTATCTTATTTTTATTTGAATTTTTATTTCATTAAAAATCCAATTTAAGGCAAATAAATGAAAAAATATGAAAAGAATTGCTTTGATTTATTTTTAGATCAATTCCAATCACTCACCATATCAATAACATGTCCAAATTTCGTGGGGATATGGATTGGAAAAAGAAGATTTAATTTTGGTCAAATTTAGAAATATTAAGAATCAATTTCAATCAAATCTCCAATTTTGATTCAAAGAAACTCAGCCCATAGTTGGTACCCTAATTCGATCCTCCTATAAAGATACAAACTATCCAAAGCATTAGAGTATTTTTTTTGGAGGCAGAATCATATTCAAGAGTCCAAGAAAATCGTGAATAAAGTGAGGGTAGCAAGTCCAGGTTCTTCCGAATTCAAGCCAAGCACAAGATCATAATCGATTCCTGGGAGTTTTCTGGAGGTATTGCAGCTCTCAGCATCGGTCAAAACACTCAGAGTTGCCGTCACCACACTCACGGTTTGCACAAAAAATCTCGAATTCGATTAGACTCGTATGTTGATCATAAATCATATTTGGATACATATTCTTGACTGTGATAATGTTTGTAAACTTCCTGAACCATTTAATTGTTGTTTAGTTGTGTGTTCATGATTATACCATTGTAGGGTTCAAAGCTTTTCGTTTTAGGGTTTTCTAATGCAGGAACTATCAGGCTAAATTAACGGTTCCACTGAAATCGTATGAGCAAGGCGAATACATCCATGGCTTTGTTTTTAATTCATGCGATTGTATGAAGATTTTAGGAATTCGCAGGTGTTAGCTACAAGTTAGATCGTAGCAAATCACCGGGCAATTCGTAGCTGAAAAGTCTGGGTTCAACGTTGAAGACGATGACGCTGTGGCGGCAGCTCATTGGTCCAATTCAAACGTTCATTAAACCGTGCGCGTTTTTTGTTACGTGGTCACGTTATTACATGTAATTTTGTTTTTGTTCCACTAACAACTTCTGAGTTGCGGTCAATTGGTTGGAGAGTAACGCCTGTTAACCCAAACCGCGCGGGTTCGAGACCTAGTGTCCACACTATTTTTTATAAAACCTAATGAATCTTGATCTGGTGTGACACATCCCAAGGTAACCACTATGTGACGTTAATCAATGACCTTCGGATGTTCCCAGCTTCCAATCTACGCCCTGCTAAACTGATGGTCCACCATAGGCATCCAGAAGACCACTACATGTGATCCAAGCTGAGTTCTTCTAATTTCTTTTAATTTTAATTCTATAAATACTTTTATTTTTATTTTCCTATTTTCTTCTTTATTACAATTATTGTTATTGTTATTTATATTTTATTTTAGGGTTAATGAACTTTTTCGTCCCTTTAAATATTTCAAATTTCGTTTTTAGTCCCTCTAAAATTTTCCTTCAAAAAATCGTCCCTTCAAAATTTTTCTTCTGAACTATTGGTCCCTAATGTCAAATTTCGTAGCTAATCGGTGGCTAAAGTCGTAGCTAATCTCTAGCAAATTTGACGTTAGGGACCAATAGTTTAGATGAAAAATTTTGAAGGGACGATTTCTTAAAGGAAAATTTTAGAGGGACTAAAAACGAAATCTGCAATATTTAGAGGGACCAAAAAGTTCATTAACCCTTTATTTTATCTTAGTAAATCAATTTGTACATGTAATAATTTCATACTTATCTATTTTTTTATCGGAAACTAGATTTTCTTTCGTAATAATTGTTTATATATTTAAAACTCAATTTTATTTTAATACATACTTCTAATCCATTAAATAATTGGGATTTACATCCAATAATTATTTAATTATTATTTTAAGCGAACTTACGACTTTCTTAACCTTAAATGCTTATTTAAATTATTATTTTTTCATACCTTCTGATTTTAACCCTTGTTTGTCCCGGTAAACCAGGGTTTAGATCAGTGAGTGCACTAAAATTTCACTTCTTCACGCCTAATTTTTAGGGTTACCATCAGGGTTTGTCCGATTACGTGCCACGCCTTTTACGAAGCTAAGTCCCGACTTTTATTTTCTTTCATTTTATTATTTAAATCTTTATTTGCATTATAAAATGGCTACTAGGGCTAAAGACTCTGGAATGGGGGAACCACATCTAGGGGGTTCTCCTAAACAGGGGCAAAAAAATTCAAGGATTACAGGGGCATGCAATCAAACATCCTATTTACTAGGGGCATTCTTCCTAAGGTTCAATCGACTTGGGGCACATCTCGAAGCAACAACAAACAGGGGCATGTCAAACATGGAATAAATTTAAACCAAAGGATAGAACACTATGATAGTCTTCCATATCCTAGAGATCAAGGGTACACCCTTCAATCTAAACATTGAAGCATATGACAAGGTTATTCCTCGGGGCACTTCCTTCATGGCTTGGAGATCATAGGCGTCCTTTCCACTAAACATTGGGGCATTGGATATCAAATCCATAAGACGCACAACATAAGGAAAAGGCGTTCTCGCACTTTACAACATCTGACAAATCTTTCTCCTAACTACGATCTTCAAAATTCAAGAAAACAGGGATTGGGAAGTCGCGCTAGCATCACACCCCACCTGATCAAACAAACTTACAACTCTAGCGAGCTATATACGCTTTGGTTATCAACAACCTATCATTGGAGCATCATGCAAATACATAGAAGTCATGCATCACATACATTGGTTGATACATTACACCACACCTTTTCAGGTAGTCTTGTTTAAGGCAAATCTTACAGTCCTTTTCTAAGAACCTTTCTAGGTAGTTTTCTCTAAGACAATCATCGACATTTCCAAAAACATTTTTAGGTAGTCTTCTGTAAGACATTCTCTTTCTAAGAACCTTTTTAGGTAGTCCTTTCAGACATCTTTCAGCCTTTCCAGGCAGTCTTCTCTAAGATATCCCTTATCCTTTGCTAAAAAAAGAAAACCTTTTTGGGTAGTCTTCTTTAAGACAAATCTTACGATCTTTTCTAAGAACCTCTTCAGGTAGTCTTTTCTAAGACATTCATCATCCTTTCCAGGAATCTCTTCAGCAGTCTTATTTAAGACGAATTGTCATCCTTTTCAGGAACCTCTTCAGGTGGTCTTCTTTAACACATTCTACGAACCTTTCTGGGTGATCTTTTCTAAGACATTCACTGCCCTCTCCAAGAACCTCTTTAGGAAGTCTTTTCAGCCTTTCCAGGTGGTCTTCTTTAAAGACAAATTTCTATCTATTCTAAGAACCTTTCCAGGTAGTCTTCTTTAAGACAAATTTCTATCCATGCTAAGAACCTCTTCAGGTAGTCTTCTTCAAGACAAATTTTCATATCCATTCCAGAAACCTTTTCAGGTAGTCTTATAGAAGACATTACTTCATTCCACTCGCTACATCAATCAACATATACATAAGCATAAGCATTACCCGCATACATAAACATTACCAAGCCAACATAGGCATAGCCGTGGTGTAGGTGAAAATATGGTTTAAACAGGCTCAATAAGGAGATAAAATCTTAGGATTGACATCCGCATCAGCATACATACATACGCATTAGCATATGCATATCATCTAGTGCATTCAAATACTACGAAAGCCTAGTTTCCAACCCTCGTGTTGTGATTGGTGTATTTTCCGACCCACGTGTCGTGAGTTTCCAACCCTCGTGTTGTGACAGGTGTGTTTTCTGACCCTCGAGTCATGAGTTTCTAAACATATCGTTTCCTTTCCGACCCTCGAGTCATGAATATTTGGCATGCTACTTTCTCCGACCCTCGAGTCGTGAGTCTCCAAACAGGTGAATCTCTTTCGTGCAGGTACGCTTGTCAGAACCATGGCAGGCAATTCCTTTGATACAGGTAAGTTTGCTAGAATTATTGCAAATGATCTCTTCTTATGCAGGTAAGCTTGTCCGAAGCAAGGCAAGTGACTCCTATTGGTACAGGTAAGTTTTCTAGAACTATAGCAAATAATTCATATTATACAGGTACGCTTGTCAGAACCATGGCAGGTAATTCCAAATGGTGTAGGTGAAATTTTTCCGAATCAGGGCAAATGATCCAAATGGTGCAGGTGAAATTTGTCCAAACCAGGGCAAATAATCCTAATTGTGCAGGTGAGTTTGCGATAACCCTCGCAAATGATCCTATTGGTGCAGGTGAGTTTGCTATAACCCTAGCAAAGGATCCTATTGGTGCAGGTGAGTTTGCTATAACCCTAGCAAATAATCCTAATGGTGTAGGTGAGTTTGCGATAACCCTCGCAAATGACCCTATTAGTGCAGGTGAGTTTGCGATAACCCTTGCAAATAATCCTAATGGTGCAGGTGAGTTTGTGATAACCCTCGCAAATGATCCTAATGGTGCAGGTAAGCTTGTTAGAATCATAACAAGTGATCCCTCTTACAAGTCCTCGCTATGTTAGACTCAGGCTTTAGCAGGACGATTCTTTTCTCTCAAAGGGGTTTCACAAAAGAGTCTACAACAAGATTTTCAAAGGTTTCTTCAATTGGGTTTATCACGTGAGTCCCTCGGCAGTGATATTCTCCAAAACATCATCAATAACCAACAAAGGTTTTATTTTTCTTCTTCAATATTTACTAACATACTTCAACTAACATAGCCAATAGTCATGCATCATTCAACTAACATACTTCATTCATACATAATGCACATACATACATCACTCTCATTTATTCTGAGAGGCTTACTGCATCATACATCGCATGCATCATACCATTGCATAAGATTCAGGTGCCTCTTTAGGCTATGCTACAATCAAAGCATCTGGTTCCTTCCAGAAAGTACATGCTTCACAAGGAGAAGGGTATTTACCTTGGATGGCATCTTTAAAAGCTCATCTCCCACATAACTTCTTCCCAACAAATGCAAATTTCAGGGCATTCTCAGTGTCCAATCATCTTCTACCTTTAGATCACAATAGGCAGACGTGCCTATCTGACTCTTCAGGTTTAAGAAGATTGAACAGGGGCAACTGTCATACCCCAAAATTTGCCCTCATCTATTCATCTTCAATGGCTCTAGGTTCAAAGGACCATTCAAGTCACTTTCTCCTAACCGAGGGTCTCAAAGCTAGGGTTTGCACTTTATCAAGGGATTTTGAATTTCTAAGGCCTCAAATGGATCTCAAGATGTCTCATATGTCTCAATGTATCTCCATGTCAAAATGCAAGCTTATATTCCAAGGATTGATCATTCAATGGCTCAGATGATCAATAATCGACTATGTTGACCTGAAAGTCAACTATAGTCAAAATACGGTTAAACTTCAGGATTTTTGGTCAACATCAAGTATGTGAGGTTATATCCATCATTTGATCAAAGGTTGATCATGATTCATCAATAGAAACTCAGAAATGAACAAATGCAAAAGGTTCAAATTAGGGTTTCTTTAGGAGAAAGTCAACGCAACTTTGACTGACCATAACTTTCACATGAAGTATCAAAAATTTCCCAACCAAAACCTATTTTAAAGGGAATTTGATTCTCTACAACTTTGTCTCTCACAAACCAAGGCTAAAAATGCTTCATTCAAGAGATATGGCGCAATACAGTATAGGTCCTCCAAAAAGTCAACCAAAAACACCTTTTGGGTCAAAGCTCATAATTTGAGCATGGAAACTTCAACTGAGATGAAACCAAAAAGGTCATTTAGAGGACTCTTTGAGCTTTCTAAAAAGTCCTAAAAACACTTCCATATCCTAAAGATTGAAGGAGATACAAGGCTCAGAAGTTGGTCGATTTTTGGAGAAATAAATGAAACCCTAATTGTTGGATTTTGAACTTTGAGTATTGGGCCTATAATATTGAACTTCTCACGTGAATACAAGGTCATGGGAGGCCCATTTATCAATTTTTATTTATTTTATGGTTTATTTAATTTATCTTTGAATTTATTCATTTAAATTTAAAATAAATCAAATTAAGTCATGATTAAATATTAAAAGATAATATATTTGATTTTTACAAATCATAATCAATTTCAAGATCAATCCAAGAGCATCCAAAATGTGGAAAAATGCATAAAATAAGTTTGTACTTGAAATAGAAAGTTTGGACACAAAATCAAATCAAATTTCTTTTTCAATCAAAACCTTGATTTTTTTCCAAACTTAAAACCCTATTTGTCTCTTCTATATATATGCAATGTATTCATGGGCCAGGGGGACGAAAATTTGGGGGAAAGGAGGCAAGCATAATAGGGTTTCTCACACTCAAATTTTGGAGTTTCATGGCAAGACTGAGAATCAATTCTTTGAGTGGTTTAAGGTGAAGAGAAGCATCCAAACCTCACCCTGGAACTCCTAGGAGGCGATCCAAGCATTCAGTCGAAGGAAAAACACGCCGGAGCCCCACAGTCCGTCCTCGCCGGAGGTAAGTGATCTCAAACTTTGAATCACTCAATTCGCATGTCGCAAATCTGTTTTATGCGCATGGTCATGTTCATGGATGCATATGAGGCAGTTTGGATGCATCATATGTGTGTTTAATGGCCTGGATCGTGACTTGCCATTGTTAGGGCAAGAAGCGTCTTCTGGTTCGTATTCATAGTTCCAGCCGCTTTCAGTTGAAACAAACATCACCACGGAGATCGCAGCATCCGATTTAGGGGGGGTAGGGTCTCCTTTGGTTCGTTGTGTTGGCCATTTGCAGGGTCCAAGATTCTCCTCGTCGGAGAAGAAAGAATGATCCACCGTCGATGATGGCTTGACTAAACAGGGAACGGTCAGAGAGCGCGTGGCACATCCAAGAGCAACAATTGGTTGGTCAAACAGCGTCTGGCCTTCTCTCCTTCTGTGATTGGTTCGCTAATAACCCTGGGCCCCATTGTGTTTTGTTTGAATTATTTTGATATTTGTCACTTTTATTTTAATATAAAGATTATAATTGGTTGTCTAACTGAATGAAAACGTAGCATAGCTGGCAAAGAGTAAGTGATTGGGATTCCAAGGGCCTGGGTTCGATCCCCAGGTCCCAATATATATTTTTATGAATGAACATGTTCCTGATCCAGCGCGCGCACATGCATGTACAAATTGTGTACCTTCGCAGCAGGACCACAGGATGATCCCAAAGTTTGATCCAACATATAGGAATGCGCAGGTGCATTGTGGACACTCAGGAGGCGCTTACACACAATCAGGCGCCCAAGTTTTATTATATGTTTTTTTAATTTTCATTGTTTAAATCATATTATTTTAATTAATTATGTTTAAGTTAATTAATTTATTTAATTAGGATTGAGATATATTAATTAGGAAAATTAGTATTAGAATTATTTTCCTGACTTTTCTCAATGATTTGATTTAATTTGTTTTAAACTTTTAAAATTATAAAAATCACTAAAACCCTAGAAAGATTATCATGTATTAGGGTTTGCCCCGTCCCATTGGCTATTGGCCAAAGTATTAGGATTAGGGTTTTCCAACCGACTTAGGTATTTAGCTAAACAATTTAGAATTTTATTCGCTTCGATTAAATTAATTGATCGCGGTGGGTAATGATCAATTGTCTAATTAATTAAATTCAAATTAAAATAATATGTATTTTGCTAAATGGTTTTAACCAAAGCCATTAGTTACGACGATTAGCATTTTTCCTTTATCAAAATTTGTTATTATTTGTAATCGAATCTATCGATTACGAGGAGTAACGATAATTAAAATACACACATTTGCTATTCGTGATAATCGAATCTATCGATTATAGTGGTTAGCAATCCTCCCTTTAATCCGTTAGCCATGGTAATCAAACCTATTGATTATTGCGACTAATGGTAACAAATTAAAATCAGGGTTGTACGCCCAAAACTTAAAACACATCAAACCACAAACTACGGATTTTCATCCTTTCCAATCTGGCAATTCAAAATGCCTTTAAATTACAACTCAAAACTACGATAGGCCATTCAAAAAGCCTTCAAACCATATCAAATCAAATTCTAATTCTAAGGCGTACAACCCTGTGCCTGAACTACATTGACTCTGATTCTCCATAAGGAGATACGTAGGCACTTGGATAACCAAGGCGAGTCCCCTTCCCTAAAATCTCAATTTTCCCCTATTCACTTCCTTAGCTGTAAACCTCAGTTTTAGCCATAAACCTTTATCTTTAGATACAAACCTTAGGAAAGGGTTGAGGGTGCCTAATACCTTCCCTCAACCTGATTATAATAACTTACCCTGAATATCTTAACTGCGTAGGGTTTCCTATTCGCCCTTCAGAATAGGTGGCGACTCTCTAAGTCTGTATTTTTAGGGCAGGTTGCTACAGTAGGTTTCTTCGGTCCAGGTATAGGATCAGGAGTTAATGCTAGACATTCACTTAGGTGGTTATCTTGATATTCCCCACGCCAGTTGTCATCTTCAAAAATAGGCGGTATAGGAATTCTTAGGATCTCGGTTTCCTTATGTGGTTCGGATTTTATTTCATCCACACACTCATCGATGATGTCAGTAGAGCAGCACGTGTCAATTATAGAAGGTGCTTTCAGGAATTGAGAAAGAATGGATTTGATCTTCTCTTCTCCAACTTCGAAGGTAAGCTTTCCTCGTTTAACGTCTATAATTGCTCCAGTAGTTGCTAAGAATGGTCTTCCTAATATGATTGGGATGTTAGAATCTTCTTGGATATCCATTATGATGAAGTCAGTTGGGATGTAGAATTGGCCTACACGCACAGGGATATTTTCTAACATTCCTACAGGGTATTTAACTGAACGGTCAGCTAGTTGAAGAGACATTCTCGTTGTTTTAAGCTCACCCACTAATTCAATTGAGTTTTAACTAATTAATAAATGTTTTGTGATTTGCCCCCACTTAAAATAATTGCTTTATCCCCACACATTCCATTAATAAAGCTTTTAGCAATTTATTAATTAATATTGCCACATTATCTATATGTTTAGAAAACAATTTCTGCCTCCTGAATATTTTTTACTGCTCCTAATAAAAATAAAACGAAAATTTCCTACACACTACACTCTCAAATAAACAATTAAAAAAACTCTTCTACTCTATTCTCTTTTTTTTCTTTATTCTCGTTTTGAAAAATATTATGAATATAAATTTAATTAATTTAATTCGATTTTATCTATTCAATCTTTTTTGGTTTTTTGCCATCGTAAATTATACCATTGATATCCATTTTAGTGAAATTTTTTAATTTAAATCAAATTGTTGATATTTTAAAAAAATTAGTTAGTATTAAAATATATATATATATATATATATATATATATATATATATATATATATATATATATATATATATATATATATATATAAAATTTATTTATTGGTGTATTTAATTTTAAAGTTAATAATGATTACATGCTTATGATAACTTTTTTATAATCAAGAATTTTATGAAAACATTTGAGAGAAGTTCAAAATATGAAAATACGTAGAGATAAAATATATATTTTTTAGATGTTGAAAGTGTCTTACATTTTATCACTAAAAATTAGTCAAATAAAACTTAGATGTGAATTTGTATATGAGATCTCGCAATCATTTGTGTTATATATTACGATAAAAAAAAGTTTTCAAAATTTGAAAATTCAATGATTTTAATTTGTAATCTTCACTTTTATTTTCATATTTATAAGGATGATATTTATTTTGGGATCTATGATAAAATGATAATTATCATCAGAATTTCATGCATACAAATGAGAATTCTCAGATTTAAACTCATATAAGGTGAATATGAGAATTATGTCTTACACATAATCGATAACGATGTAACTACTATACCACTTTGTTTATATACTTTTATATAATCATTAAAAATAAATAATTTTGACCCCACTAATAAAAAATCCTAGATCCGTCACTGATGGCTTGTATGCACTTCCTTGTTATTACTAACTTGGTTGTTGAGATGTGCGAGGTACTTCGAGAGAACCTTCGATTGAGATTTGATTTGCGTCGTGTTCCACTTTATTTATGGGAAACGAACGTATTCCCGATGTGATTCGTCTGATCTCTCATTCACTGAGATGTATATTCTTGCGACGTTTGTATTGTGTTTCTCTTGGAGATTGCTTGCGTGGTTAGGCTCAATGCGCACCACGTGTCGCTCGTGATTTATTTTCACGATGATGCTTTTGACATTGCTTGATGTTGGCTTACGTGAAGTATTACGGGCTTCTTTGCTTTTATTTTCTAGCCCATTGCGGATTTTCTATCCGTTCGGTACTTCTCCTCTTACTTTTTACCTACTTGCGTACCATATCTTACCATGAGAAGTAGGATAGGCATGCAACATCATATTTGCCATGAGAAGTAAGACCCATGCATTCATTCCATCTGGAAAATCCTCTGAGGTAAGGGCTGGAGGTTCTGTTTATGTTTGTTTATTATTTCTAGTTACTTTCTTGTTCACCCGTCTCAGAGGACTTTCCCTGTGGACGGTGGCTTCAGAGGACTTTCCCCGTTAACTAGAACGTTTATTTTCTGGTTCGCCCGTCTCAGAGTACTTATCCCGTGCATGGTGGATTCGGAGGACTTTCCCCGTTAGCTAGAACGTTTATTTTCTTGTTCACCCGCCTCGGAGGACTTTCCCCATAGACGGAAGCTTCGAAGGACTTTCCCCGTTAGCTAGAATGTTTATTTTCTCGTTAGCTCGTCTCGGAGGACTTTCCCCTTGGACAACAGCTTCAGAGGACTTTCCCAGTTAGCTGGAGCTTGTTGTGTGCTTGTCTCATGGGACTTTCCCCGCTGACAGTAGCTTCGGGCGGCTTTCCCCGTTAGCTAAAGCACTTTCCCTATCCCCAGGTTGCTACTTCGGTAGTTTGTTTGATTTGCGAGCTAAGCTCGATTGTGTGCTACTGCGGTGTGCATGTTTGTTGTGCTTTATGTGAGAAATTGTACGTGAATTGTGAAAAAAAGTCCCCAAATAGGATTGCCAAAGGTCCTATTTATAACGGGAAATTCAGGTTAAAAATCCCAAAAAAGAAATAACCCATATCCAAAAGTCCAACAGACCACATTTTGAAAATTGGTTAAAATATGAGAAAAAGTGTGAAAATGTCACTCATGGAATTCGAACCCACAACTTCTTATTTATAAGTCATGCTTCCTTACCAATTGCGCTATGTTATTTATTTATAATAAAAAGCCAATTAAAAGTGTATGAAGCATAGACAAATATTTTCTATTTATTAAAATATAAATAGTTTAAGAGTAAACTATTATACTTTTGATAGAAACAAATAATTACAAAAATCCAAAATATTGTAGATAAACCGAGGAAGTTTATAAAACCCAAGTTTAAAAATAATTTTGAATCCTAAAATTGGGCATCATATCCTTATGAATAATAAGCCCAATTAAATACACACTTTTACTTAACGTATACTCATATCTTTTGAATTGGACAATTTAGAGAATGGTTACTCTTTTGAAATGGGCTTGCCAATCAAGATGTCAAGCCCACTAGTTTGATATACAACCCTTGTAGAATTTGTACTACGTCCCTATTAATAAAATGTAATAGCAATATGGAAAATTTTGGGGTATGAAAGTATGCTAGAATCGAAGTGGGCCACTACTAGGTGGTAAGGCATCATTGTGTATGGACAAGTTTCCAATAATACCATTGTGAGTGTGCCTGTGAGAGTCTTTATGGCGTGTTTTACTTGGAGAATACACCTGGAGTTCTTGGTATGATAACACACCCGAGTTACAATTGCGAGTGTGCTTATGAGAGTCTTTATCGCGTGCCTCACCTGGAGAATACACCTCGCGTGCTTGGTATGGTGGAGTTGTGATGCCAATTGGGCGGTATCACTTGGATAACTCACCTCTAGTGGTGCCACGTAGGCTACACCACTAGGCTCCTACCCGGATGGGCTTGTGCAGTCATTTAGGCGTTGTCGCACTTGAGTAAACCATATTGCGTATGAATGATGACGGGGTCGTGACGCCATGTAGGCAATGTCACCGCTGTAACTCGTCACAAATGGATTTTCATGTAGGATTCTTCTGTTTCATCTAGCGATGGTCTTGTGCGAGTCTTCTTGACTACAAGTACTTGGTGACTCACTGAGGGTGTGTGTGCAACCTAGGTAGATTGGTTGTTACCACTTTTGGATTCCCCGTACATGGGTATGGGTTTGCATACGTGTTTGTGGTACTATTTGTGTACTTGTGATATGATGACTCCTATGATGGACGATTCATGTGCTTGCTCCGTACTTGTACCAGATGTGAGGATAAACCCCGAACCAACGGTGGATTCGGTTTTGTTATGCATGTACCCTTTAGATCCGAGTGGACCTATAGGATATGCAGACTCACTGAAATTTAATAATCTAATCCTAATTCCAATTATTTTTTTTCCAGGTGGTTCGAGGCAAGATCGTGGTAAGGGCAAGATGGATTAGTCCCTTGGCGACTCATAGCTGGATGTTTATCTTTCGTTCTATCTTCATGCCTTCTTAGTACCTATATTTAGGATATTGTACTAATAGTGATGTATTATTTTGGCCATGATACATTTGACTTTTGTATCTTGTACTGATGATGTACTTCCATTTTCACTGCGATATTATGCATTGTTGTCTCTATGTACCATTATTAATACTTTATGCATATTATTCTAGACATATATGTGTGGGGTGTTACATATATTATATAATTATATTATTTATTAGCGTTTTTATAATTTTAGTAAAAAATTATAATTTGTAATTTGGATGGTAAAAAAAACTAATCCAAATTAAATTGTATGAAATTGAATAGAATTAGATTGAATTTTTTCAATCAATCATCTGAAATCAAACCGAACCACAAAATTTTTTATATTTTATTTGTTTGTTCCACATCTATGATATGCTACATTTTCAAACAATGGAATCATATACTATAATTAAATAAATAGGCACTCATATTTTTCTATTTAAATTCTTATCTAACAAAAATTCAATTATAATTTTGTTAATATAAAATATTCAATCGCAATAATTATAAGAAAAACTTAAATACCAATTTGAAAAATATCAATGCATAATTTTATTAAATTTATTTTGATATGATCTTACAGTTAACATTTAATTTTTGAGCATTGTGCTATATTTTTTAAAGACTTAACATGGATATGTGCATACACATCTGGCTCTAGAAAAGTATCCTCCGTCTGGCGCACATCTTGCGAAGTAACCCTTGTAAGATGAGCACCATGATTCACACTCATCATTGATACAAGTATAAGAAGGATCAGGTTTGATTATGGTACATAAGTTGCCTGCTTGACATGTCATGGTTACAACTGCAAAAAAAAAGCATAATTACATTCTTATAATTAAGTTTGATAATATTAACACCTACAAATTAAACATTACATACATACATATAAGTGCTGCGAAATAATATTAAAAAAACAAAATTTATATACCTGAAAAAATAATGAAAAGGACAAGAATTGACATTATAGAAAATTTAGTCATTTTGAATAGTTTCAATTTCAATAGAATGAATCAGATGTATTCTGAGGTATGCAAACCTCAAATTTATATACAAATAAAAAATAAAAAATAATTGAAAAGTGATAAATATCTTTTCAAACTTTTTCATATAAACTATAAAGTGAACCTTTTTAATATTTTAAACTAATACATATTTAGTCAATATTCTTAATATTTTATATTAATGCATATTTATTAAAAATTCTAGAAAATAAAAGATAAATTCAAACAAAATAAATTTTTTAAACAATTTAAGATTGTATATTTGACTAATATATTATTAATTTCAATAGTTTTGGTTCATATATTTTATGTCATTCAAAAAATTATTATCTCTATTTTATAATTTAAATAGTTTTGGTATTTTTTCTTACTTTTTCTATTTAAAGTTCATAATTTATCCATTTTGAAGCATAACTTATAGAAATTTTGACTCACATGTCATCTTTTTGAAAAAAAAATCCCTTAATTCCCACCCTTTATAAATATATTCTCAATATACCATCCATCCTTTTGTATTTTTTTTAAAATAAAAAAAAATTCACTTCTTTAAGAGGCCGCCATATGGAGGCATTTTTTGTTTTTATTTTTTTATTTACTGTCGTTTTTAATTGTTTTTAAAAAAATTGAAATATAATAAATTATAATCAATTAATAATTAATTAATTAACTAATGTATTAAAAAAATATTAAAAAAATTAAAAAAATTAAAAAGTTTTAAGTTTAATTGGAAAAGAAAATAACCCGAGAGGGTTGGTCTAGCGGTGGAGCTTGGGCCTTAAGGGCATGCTTCCCTTGAGGTCCTGAGTTCGAAGGAGCTCGGGGCCAACTTTCGGAGGCTACGTGGATTAGTCGGCACGGAGGGAAGGATACCACTCTATTAAAAAAAATTGGAAAAGAAAATAAAATTAAAAATTGACTTATATTAATTTAATATTTATATAACCCGAATAAAAAGTCAATTTTGAAAAGTAAAAGTCGATCATGGATATAAGCTTAAGGAAAAGGTGCAAGAATATCGAAAAGTAAAGGTTGGTGTGTGTCGTTGGGGTGAGTGAAAAGTTTAGTAAAACGGTTCAGTTTAGATCAAAATTGCAATTAAAAATAGGATAAAACTTAGGTACAATTCTTTTGGTGTGGTTCTTACTATTTTCCAATAAAAATATAACAAATATACTTAAATATCATTAAAATAGGAAAAATTTGCATACATGTACGAAGAAATTTTACACTTGTCATATTTTAATTAGAAAATAGTAAGAACCACACCTAAAAAATTGTACCTAAGTTTTGTCCTTAAAAATACTCGGATAAAAAAGCTCTGATTGATCAAAATGCGATCGTGTGCAAAGTTGAAAAAAATAAATGAACATGCCAAAATGACCTACGCGCATCGTAGTTCAGTGATTTGTTTTGCCAGAATGGTTGCAACATAAAAATATGATACACAGACTAGTTGATTCATTTTTTGATCGCGTGTACAATCCGCGGACAAAATTTTCAAATTTGAGACATTAACTGTCCGTTTTACAAATTTTGTTCACTGAGCTACGGTGCGTGTAGGTCATTTTGGTATGTTCATTTATTTTTTTCAACTTTGCGCATGATCGCATTTTGATCAGTCAGAACTTTTTTATCCGGATTTTTTAATTGTAATTTTAATCTAAACCGAACAGTTTTACTAAACTATTCACCCGCCTTAACGACACGCACCAACTTTTACTTTTCAATATTCTTGCACATTTTCATTAAGCTTATGTCAGTGATCGACGTTTACTTTTCGAAATTGACTTTTTATCCGAATTACATGAAAATTATTAATATATGTTAACTTTTATTTTTTCTTTGACAATTAAAATTAAAACTTATTATTTTTAATATTTTTCAATACATTGATATTAAATCATTTATTATATTTAAAATTTCTTTTAAAATAATTAAAAATGACAGGAAAAAAAAAGAAAGAAAAAAAGAGGGCATTCAATATGAATGGCGTCTTTATATTTTTATTTTTAAAAATATATAAAAAGATGATTACGGCTGGCAAACGGGCATGTCCGCCCCATTTAGGTCCTCCTTGTAAAAGCCCGCGAAAAAACGGGGCAGGAAGGACGGACATATTTGAGAGTGTGGGTCTAAAATCTTGTCCCGCTCCGCAAAAAAGTGAGGGAGGGACGGAGAAGACCAGCGGACATTAAATATTTTAAGCCTAAAAATAGTAAAATTGTATGAAAAAGTTCATGCCCGCAAAAAATAGGGCGGAGCGAGACAGACGCATTAAAGAGAGCGGACCTAAACCTTTGCCCCGCCCCACATAAAAGTGCGGGAAAAATAGGCTTTCCCTGTGGGCGAGACCCGTGCCAACCCTAAAGATGACATATTAAAAATATATTTATTAAGGGTGGCAATTAGGGAATTTTGTTTCAAAAAGATGGAATGGGAGTCAAAATTTCTCCGGATACCCTTTAAAGTCAAAAACTTCATCTATTTTAATCGATGAATCAGGTATACATTAAATTCTATATGTATTCAATGATTTTTCTCCGCGTGTCCTTTAAATTTTAATATTGGCTTGTAACTAGATGTAACCCTTTTTAACAAGTTAAAAAATGTCTGAAAGCGACTACATATAATTTTATACTCCCTCCGTTTTAAAATCATAGGGGTTTAAGATTTTTTCACACACATTAGAAAGTATAATAATATTATCATAAAAGATTGAATAATTATATTTTTTAATTATTATATTGTACATTATTTTCAATATGTACATCTTTATTAAATTAATTTTATTAATATATTAGAAGTAGAGTACAAAATAATAATTAAAAAATTATTATTATTACATTAATATATTAGAAGTTGAAAAGTGATAAATATCTTTTCAAATTTTTTCGTATAAACTATACAGTGAACCTTTTTAATATTTTAAATTAATACATATTTAGTCAATATTCTTAATATTTTATATTAATGCATATTTATTAAAAATTCTAGAAAATAAAAGATAAATTCAAACAAAATAAATTTTTTCAACAATTTAAGATTGTATATTTGACTAATATATTATTAATTTCAATATAGTTTTGGTTCATCTATTTTATGTCATTCAAAAAATTATTATCTCTATTTTATAATTTAAATAGTTTTGGTCTTTTTTCTTAGAGCAATGCTATTTTTTACGACGCAATTGCATACGAAAGGCAAGAATCAACGTGGCAAATAAGTGGACTGGATTGGATAGCAATCAGGGATCGATAACGTAACATGGGTAGGTGGTTATCAAAGTGGTTCATCAAATCACAACTTGCCACGTCATTTTCTTCACTTTCTTGCTATATGTTCTTCGTAAACTTTAGCATTTTCCTTTTTCTTACTTTTTCCATTTAAAGTTCATAATTTTTCCATTTTGAAGCATAACTTATAGAAATTTTGACTCACATGTCATTTTGAAGCATAACTTATAGAAACTTATAGAAGTTTTGGTCAGTATCATCCTCGCCATCAATGTCCTGATAAAACTTTGCGTGTTATGGTGCTTGAGGATGACTCTGAAGATGAAAACAAAGTCAGAGCGTTGAATGATGAAGATGTTGAAACAGGTGCAGAAGAATTACAATTGAATGTGCTGACTTTTGAAAATATATTGACTTTTGATAAACAAATTGAGTGTTATCAAGATAAGCTTCAGTGCATCAAGTTGCAAGGGACGGTTAGAGAGGTACCGGTGCTGATGTTGGTTGATAGTGGAGGAAACAAAAACTTCATGTCAAGGCGTCTAGCTTTGGCTTTGGGTTTACGAATTATTGGAACTCCTGCTAGACAAATCAGATTGGGTGACGGTTATGCGGCTCCGACATTAGGAGAGTGCCAAGGTGTTATTATTTTTGTTCAAGAGGTAAAATGGGATATAGATGTTGTGTTGTTTGAGTTTGGCGGTTATGATCTCGTATTAGGGATGGCATGGCTGACACAGATTGGATGCACATACATTGACTGGGTTGAGAAGAAAATGCGTTTCACATACCAAGCGGAATGGATTGAGATCAGCTGGGTTCATATTGGAGAGTGCACCCCGTTATAGAACTATGTTGATGAAAACCATTTTGCCCAGTTGCACTGTGATATCCAATCAGGGATGGTGACACTAACTCAACAGTTGGAGATGAAATCAATACTGCAAGGGTTTGATAATGTTTTTAAGGAACCACAAGGATTGCCTCCTAAACGACGGCAAGAACATGTTATACACTTATTGACTGGCCAGGGACCAGTTAAGGTTCGACCGTATCGCTACCCTCACCACCACAAGACAAAAATTGAGAAACAAGTGAAGGAGTTGCTGTTGTCCGGTGTGATCAGACCTAGCCAAAGTGCTTTTTCAAGTCCGATTATTCTAGTCAAGAAGAAGGATGACTCTTAGAGGATGTGTGTTGACTACCGTGCTTTGAATAAGGTAGCTATTCCGGATAAATTCCCTATTCCAGTCATTGATGAGTTATTGGATGAGTTACATGGTGCACGATATTTTTCCAAAATTGATCTTAAGTCTGGCTACCACCAAGTATGCATGCGACAAGAAGACATTCATAAAACCGCTTTCCGCACTCACGAAGGTCATTATGAATTCTTAGTGATGCCTTTTGGTTTAACAAATGCTTCATCCACCTTTCAAGCATTAATGAATGAAGTTTTCAAGCCAATGTTGCGGAGGTATGTGTTAGTATTTTCTGACGACATTTTGGTGTATAGTATGACGTGGCCAGACCATATTCTGCATGTAAATTCAGTTTTAAGTGTGCGAGCTGAGCAACAATTGGTGGCCAAAAAAAGAAATATTCATTTGGCCAATTGTCGATCGAGTATTTGTGTCACGTGATTTCTCATGAAGGGGTTTCTATGGATCCATCAAAAATCAACAGTATGTTAGAATGGCATGTGCCAAAGAATGTTAAAGGTATTAGATGATTTTTGGGTTTGACCGAGTATTACAGAAGGTTCATTCGAGATTATGGCAAGATTGCAAGACCATTAACTGAGTTGACTAAGAAAGAGGGTTTTAAGTGGGGAGCTAAGGAACAACCAACTTTCGAGGAACTTAAGAACCAGGTAAATTCATCCCTAGTTTTAGCATTGCCTGACTTCATCAAAGAATTCTTTATTCAGAGTGATGCGTCCGGAAATGGGTTAGGTGCAATCTTGATACAAGACAAGAAGCCTATCGCATTTTTCAGCAAGGGTCTAAGTGACCGTAATTTAAACAAATCAGCATATGAAAAAGAATTGATGGATGTGGGGCTCGCAATCCAATGTTGGCGCCCATATCTCATAGGGAACAAGTTCACGCTGTGTACAGATCAAAAGAGTTTGAAACAATTAATGCAGCAACGTATAACCACAATGGATCAAAAAATTTGGGTGGCTAAGCTTTTGGGATATCAATTTGATATAGTTTATAAACCTGGTCTTGAGAACAAGGGTGCTGATGCATTGTCCCGTCAGTTTGATACTTCCCCAAACAACTCCATGGCGGTCCTTGCTGATTCAGATGACAGGTCAACACTTCATTCTATGATATTCCGTCCTGAATGGTTAGATTTCAAGGCTGTCCATGAAGAAGTTCAACAGGATCCAACATTACAGGCAATCATTTCGGCTTTGAAAAAGGGGGAAACCACCAAACTTGGGTTCGCACTACAGAATGGGGTTCTTTTGTATCAGGACAGATTAGTTATGTCTGCTTCATCTACTTTTGTTCCGATAATTCTCAAGGAATTTCATAGTACCCCTCAGGGTGGGCATTCCGGGTTTTATCGCAATTATCGCCGTTTGGCTGCTAATTTGTATTGGATTGGTATGAAGAAGGATATCCAAAATTTCGTCCAGAAATGTACTGTTTGTCAATGCAACAAGTATGCAACTTTAACACCAGGTGGTGTTTTCCATCCGCTTCCACTATTGAATCAAGTGTGGGCATATATTTCTATGGAATTCATTACTGTTCTTCCAAAGTCCAAGGGATTCGAAGCTATTTTTGTGGTGGCAGACAGGCTGTCCAAATATGCTCATTTCATCCTTCTTAAGCGTCCCTGTTTTGCAAGATCTTTGGCTGAACCTTTCACCAAAGAAGTAGTTTGATTTCATGGAATTCCGGAATCTATTGTGAGTGATAGAGATTCCATCTTTGTTAGTAATTTCTGGCAGGAACTCTTTAAACAACAAGGTATATATTTGAAGCTCAGCACGGAATACCACCCTCAGACGGATGGGAAGACAGAAGTAATTAACCGTTGTCTGGAGGCTTTTCTTCGTTGTTTTATTACTGACCAGCCTAAGACGTGGGCCATGTGGCTTTCTTGGGAATAATATTGGTACAACACTAATTTTCATGCTTCTATAGGTAATCACTTCGGTAATCACTAATTATTTACCAGGCGAAGTTAAGGTGGAGGCTGTTCAACGAGACTTGGCTGATCGTGATGAATGCTTGCGACAACTGAAGCATCATTTATCCTGTGCTCATGACCGGATGAAAACACATGCAGATAAACATCGTCAAGAACGCTCTTTCGAAGTTGGTGACTTGGTTTTCTTGAAACTCAGGCCTCACGTGCAACAATCTGTTGCGGCTAGAATTTGTCCCAAATTGTCTCCAAGGTATTTTGGTCCGTTTAAGGATTTGAGTATTAGTAACATGAGTGAATGTTGTAAGATGAAAGGAATAAGTAAAACTGAACCATTAAGTGGATGGACCGACTATTGTCTGCTTCCACTTCATACGGATGGATCTTAAAACTATTTTATTAAAACGGTTTATTTTTTCAAAATCGGTTTTCATGTGGATCAATTCAATTTTAAACCGGTTTTTCACAAAAACCAATTTTAAAAAAAAAAATCAGTTTTAAATTGGTTTCTCACAAATCCAGTTTTTTTTTTATATAAAAAAACCAATTTTAAAACCAGTTTTTTTAAAAAATCAATTTTAAATAAAAAATTGTTTTAGTTACTTTAACTAGTCTTTTTATTTTAACTAGTTCTAACACTAATTTATGTAAAAAAAGAAAGTTATTTAAAAAAATGGGTTAAAATTTGGTTTTTATAATCTCCATAGACAATATATTGATTAAAAAATAGTCCCGTTAAAAAGTGGAAAAAAATCTCTAAAACAAATACACCACCAATTTACAAAAATACCTGCGGGATAATATGTGCGTACCCAACGGCAGCGGTTGTCCGACGCGTCTCACGGCGGTAGCCCGGCTCTAGGGCTTCTTCGCCGGTCTTTAGGCTCTTGATATTAAGGGTTTCCTCATCTCTTCTTCTCTATATTCGGTTTAAATTCCTGGTCTTAGGATCAGGGACCTTGGTAGAGCAGTTGATTTGGGGCTTTTGATATCGGAGCTCCTGTTCTTGGTTTGATTGTTTTGGTTGGGCGTTTTCTGGCGGATATTTTTCTACTTCTTGTCTGTTGTTTTCCTGATCTGCAGTTTAGGGCATTTCTTTGTGGGTTCTGGACATTTTTCGTTTCTTTTCAGGATTCTGGGCTGGTGGAAGGAGGTGTTTTTCGCGGTTAAGATGTGCGAGGGTTTGTGGACCGAAGCTAGAAAGAAGACATTTAGGAATTGGTCTCCTGCCTGGGATTCTTTTCCTTACAAAGCTTTGGACAGAACTGGTTTGGGGGAGATCTTTTCGTTTTACATTTCCGAGTTTCCGGATTCTACTAAGGCTGAAGACCTATATGGTCTGTTTGGTTGCATAGGGAAAGTTATCGAAGTTTCAATTGCTCCTAGGAGAAACAAGGTGGGGAAACGGTTTGGGTTCGCGAGGTTTGTGGAGATGCAGGTACCGCGTCTGCTAGTTGTTAGATTAGACAATGTGCTAATAGGTGGGAAGAAAATCCACGCAAATGAACCAAGGTTTAATCGTAGAGTCCCGGTGGTTGGTGGTTGTTTGGGTGTTACAAAGGGGTTTTCGGGCGGTGCTTACGGTGGCTCTGGCCCTCAGATTTTAATCTCAGGGGGTGGTTTCAGGAAACAGAACAGGGATGGGAAGAGGACGTTTGCGGAGGCGGTGGTTAACAATTTGGAGAATGGTGTTACGTCGCGTGTCGAGAAGCCGCCGTTTTGTTATAACTCTTCGGAGGAAGAAAAGAAAAGGCTTCGTAAGGCTTTCGTGGGAAAGGTGAAGATCATAGGGTCTTCTTATGGTATGCAGACAAAGTTAGAGATGGAGGGTTACTATAGTGTAAAAGTCACTCCTCTTGGTGATTCTTTATGCTTATTAGAAGAAGACGAAGAGGGGACTATTGAGAATTCCTGTAAGGAGGGGAGGCTGGGGGAGGAACTGCTTCGAGAACGTTTCTGCGTGGACAGAGGATACGGTGGATGTGGTAAGGCCAGTGTGGATTAGGATTTATGGTGTACCTTTACAAGTTTGGAAAGAAGAATTCTTTGTTGATCTTGCAAATTCTTTAGGCTCTTTCTTGGTCTTAGACAATAATACGAAATCAGGTGTTACTTGCGATGTAGCAAGGATTCGTTTGTCGGTACCGTTGGAATTTTCTTTGCAAGAGAGGTTATCTTTAAAGGTTGACAATAACGTTTTCTCTCTGGCTCTAAGGGAGGAGATAGGCAGCTTTTCATCTACCTCTGGTTCGGGAAGTGTTTACCATTCTGGTTCGGACTCGATCCCATCTTCTTTGGAGGACAAAGCGGATTTTATTTTAGGAGAGGGGGATGATGAAATACAGGATTTTTCAAGTAGCAGGAATGTGGAGGTTTCAGGGGCCCGGGAGCATGAAGCGGAGAGGGTCAGTGACTCAAATGACGCAGGTTTTGCGAGGCCATCAGGGGAGGTTACTGTGTTGGTCCCAGTTGCCGCGGCGCATTCACTAGGTAAGGAGGGGCATTTTTCGAAACTTTTGCAGACGGAATCTAACGGATCTGTAGAGGGGGTTGCAGCGGTGCATTCAGTTAGTTCGGAGGGGAATGCTACGAAGCAATTACCGGCGGTATCTGTTAAGTGCCAAATTGTGTTATTTTGAGTATGTAAATAGTGGCACTTATCGACGCTTTTTGTTAATACCGTTTGAATAATTCCCCATTTTTGTGTAATTACGTTTACTTTACGAATACTTGTATTTTCATACACTTTTATACCGTTTGATAGTTTTGTTATATTCTTGTAGGTATTCTTGCATTTTCGGAGCCTTGAGGAATAAAGTGTCGAAGACACAGCTGCGAGAGCAAAGAGGAAATAATTCTGCTGTTTTGGTGCAAGGTGCTACGAGTGCTTTGAGGATGAAGAACAAAAGCTAGCAGAATATTGGGCGTGTCGCGCGATTTTTAGGGCGCTTCGCGCGTTATGGCGGTTTGGTACATAAGTGAGAGCGCGTGTTGCACGCTCAAAGGGAGCTTCGCGCGCTGTGCGTAAATCAGTTTGTATAAATAGTTTTAAACAGATTTTTCTGAGTTTTTTATCACCTCTTCTTGACAAGTTGAGCTCTGATCCTTTCTTGGTGGTTTAGAGGTTTAGGAAACACCATTGGGTGCAACGTCATGTGGATTGATCATGGATCTGTCTCGATTTCATTGTACCGGTGAGATCTTTCCGGTTCATCTTCTCTCTTCCCTTTGTTTCATTCCAATGGTGGGTGTTGTATGTATATTTCTACTCTCATTGTATGTATATTTGTGGATCTTGGGATCGTTTATATATTCGCTTTACAAATCATCATTGTTGTTGTTCTTGATCTTTTTGCTTAAATGCTCTGGATTTGTGTTGTTGCAGACATGGACACCATAGATCTAGATTAGGAATGATAACTGTTAGTTTCTGAGTTGCAGACATGGATTTAGGAATAACAATCGTAATGGGTATCGAGTCTAATGCCTCCGTGTTATTTGTGTCGGTGGAAAAATCGCTGATGTGAATAGTACGGTTGAGCTTTCGTCTGTGTTGCAGACATGGACACCAATGTGGCATCTCGAGTGATGCCCGGTGATTTTGATGCGTATTGTGAGTGTTGAGCGATAAGATCTTCATATTTAAGTATTAGACGGGTAGAACGAAATGCAATTCCATAACTACTTCTCTTAGGCTATTGAGATTGTTTATCTGCTTTTATTTACTTTTCCCGCATTTACCTTTCCGCACCCAAATCATGAAACTTAGAACGCGAGATAGTCGAATGGCAGTTCTTCTCACCAATATCTATGGACACGATAATTCCCGGATAAATATTTCTAAATCTTTTGTTGTTTGCCGCTTTACCGCCTCCAACAAAATGGCGTCGTTGCCGGGGATTGGTTGAGATTAATCGCATTGCGATGGTTTTATGTTTTAAGTTTCGTATATATGTCCATAGCGTATATTTTGTGTATAGAATCATACTTGTATTTTCTTGTATAGTTATACTTGTTTCATTTTGTTTGGTGAACTTACTAAACAAGTTGAACTCGGATTAGCTCTTAAATTACATATCTTCACTTTTCAACTTGTTTAGTCAATTTCACCATTCCGTTATAAATTGTGTTTTTCTTAATGTTTGAGTATGTGCACATATGTGTTGTTTAAGTTTTGTTGTAAATTCTATTGTTTCGTAACGTTTGTTCAAGTGTGTGGTTAGGTCATTTCTTTAGGTGGCGTTTGAGGCGAAAGCATTGGCGTACCGCGAGGAAGTTTCTTACCATTCGCGAAACAATAAAGGCGTCGAGCTAACGACGTTAAACGAGCGCTTGTTCGGAGGCACCCCAACGGTTTTATTTTTTTTCTGTTTTTCTGTAAATGAGTTGTGTAGGTGATAAGTGGTGGCACATTGGTAATTATGGTCTTTTTAAGACTGGTTCTGTTTTTCTGGTGTAACGCGCATCGCGCGCTTATGGGCGCGCCGCGTGCTGTGTTGTTTTTGGCCAGTGACCTCTTTTTAACGGGTCACTCGGCTTACCTTTTTCCCACTTACACCAAGGCTTTCTAGTATAGTTTTTATAGTTTTATTTTTCAACGGTTTTGTTTGTGTTTAGTTTCAAACTTTGGCCCGTTCGCTTGCGGTAGCATTTGGTAATTCTCCAACTTTGATTGATTCAACAAGTCGGTTGTGCGGTAATGATTGATCGACTTTGTACATAACAAGGTACTCGTTTATCGCTTTCTATAGCATAGCATGTTTAGGAGACTTTTCATTTGTATAATTTTCATACTATTCATTCTTTTTGCATAACTTGCTCATGACTTGAATCACAATTAGTTTCCCCTTTTTACCATAAATGTGAGGTGGCTTTCCATTGTATATATATGCGAGAGACCGACAATTCTTGTTTTAACTAGATATTATTATGTTTAATCTTTCGTCTGTATTGATTTTGTGAATGCACGAAAGTGATCAAGGCACTTGTTTGATTTTGAGCACAACTACCATAAGCCAAATGTCATTTTACCTTGGGAGTGTGTGACCATTTGTAACCCCTTTTGAGCCTTTTTGTCAATCTCCATACTGTTTTTACTTAATGCTTATTGTCATACCCCAAATTTGTCCTACCCTTTAACTTCTAACTGGCTTAGGCTTTGCATTCATGTACATACATCACTTAGGTCATAATCCATACCCATGCATTCATATCATAGGTGTTATTCAAGGGCCAGCAAGAAAAAGCTCCATTGCAAAGAAGTATGATCAAAGAACGAGAAGACTGAGGTATAATCATGTGGCTCTATATTCATTGAAGTCCTCCTGGATTGGGGTGTCTCTCTGCTTCAAATCAGGGCATTGACTAGAGGGTACAAGCTTGCAAATCATCTGGTTCTTTAAATCAGGGTTTCTTTGACCAAAGTCAATTAGTTGACTTTCTGGTCAACATTTAATCAGAAGTGGCTTCTATGTGTGGAAAACTTCTCATACTGACTGTGTGGACGTGTTTGTTTGACTGGATGTGAGTGGAAGAGATTTAATCGGGAATTTCATCAATAGTCGGAAAAATCGGAACAGTTGACTTTTGGGTCAAAATCGGGAAAATTATTCAAATACTGACTTTTGGTGGAAAATTAATCAAGAAAAGTCGAAGAACGGATAAAATCGGGAGTTCGGCAAAAAGTTGGGAAAAATAGAAAAAAGACATTCCAACACTTAGAAAAATTTTTGATATCTTAAATCTTGTTGAGCAGTCCACTTCAGCACCAGATTACACGTGGCAAACGACATTTTCCGGAAAAGTTTCTAACATCAAAGTTGTTCCTCTCATGGAGGAGAACAATTTTGTAGTTGGACACTTTTTCATTTGAAGCTTGTATAAAGAGTTAGAGTGGTGTGAAGTTGCTGGAAACTCATTTGAATCAAGTCACATTCCAGGTCACCAGTCAGGTCATGACCTGGCATTTTCACAAACACATGGCATGCCAAATCTCCAGTCATTTTTAGAGCTGTACAGAAGTGATATGAACGCAAACTTGGTATCATTCTCTTCTTTGCCATGTCATCTATCCATAGAAACAAGAATTGGGACAATTGAGCAAATATTGAGTGAGATACAAGCCTTCAAAGTGGTGCCCCAACCCTGACCAAATCCTGCAGGCAGCCATGACACAGAATTCTGGGCACGCAACGCATTTCAGCGAACACGTGGTGGGCCAAATGTCAAGGTCTCTTTCTTCCTCCACAAGTCTCTATCTTAAACAAGCCCAGTTCTAAACTATTCTTTGCCATGTCCTCTATCCAATGAGACCAATATCACTGATTTTGGACATGTATTGATCGAGATAGAGAGGCTCAAAGTACCACCCTCGCAGAGTCGCAATCTGGCCATACGCGTGGGACAGCATGCTGCTGGGCGTGTGCAGTGGAAATTGCATGAGTTCAGGGCCATTTTTCTCATACTTCTAAGCCTTATTTTGAGATATTTTCAACACCAATCTTGTTCTATCCCATGCCCTCTTTGATATGGCACCATTCTTGCACCATTTAACAACCCATGGTTTGAGATATAAGTGTTCAAAGTAAGCACCACAGCATGAAGAAAAAAACAAAACAACACACAATTGCACTACACACACATTAAAGTCCCACATTGGAAAAATAGAAAAAGTTGTGCTGCAAGTCCCACATTGGAAAAATGGAAAAAGAAGCATTGCAAACTAGTCCAAGTCCCACATTCAAGGATTGTGAATCACAAACCAATGGTTGGCCATATAAATAGAAACTCGTACATCAACCATTTCTCACTTCCACTCTTCACTATATCACCACATAACTCTCCCTCTCTCTCCCTCTCTCTCCCTCTCTCTCTCCCTCTCTCTCTCTCTCTCTCTCTCTCTCTCTCTCTCTCTCTCTCTCTCTCTCTCTCTCTCTCTTTCTCCATCTACTCTCTTTCTCTCTACACTCATTCTTCCTCCTCTCCATTCGTTTTCTCCACTGCTTCAAAACCGCTCCCGCCATACGGCAACCATCACACCGCAGCTACACCCGCACCACTACTGCGACACTCTCCTCACAGCGGCTGCACCGACGACACCCTCACCTCCACGGCATCATCTTCCTCTCAGCAAGCTCACTCCTCCGTCGAAGGTAACGTTTTATTGATCCGTTGCGAGTTTCACTCTCACATGCATGACTGTTTACTTTAGCTATTATGAATATGCATGTTGTGACAATTGGTAACCGAATAACATGTTATTATCATGCTGCATAATGATTGTTCAAGAATGGTGATGAGGGTATGCGAAGCACTGTAGAATTGTCGCTTAGTTTTCTCGTAGCGGTGATTTCCGAATGGTAGTGGAGCATCACATTAACATCACGCTGCATTATTGGGTGGGAGCTTTTTGCATGACCAATTTTCCATACTGTGTGAATGAATAATGCATGCTGGTTGAAAAATGAATTAAGCAAGAGTGAGGCAATAATAAAAATAGTTTGTTAAACTTCTTTTGATTAATTAATTGTTTTTTTTCCATTGAACAAAAACAACAAAATATTTTTTTCTACTAATTAGTTTTTTTCTAAAACTCTTTTAATTGATTTTTTTTAATTAGTATTTTTTTAGAACTTTTGATAGACTTTAACATACAAAAAACCATAAACCAAATAATTTGTTTTCTTAGTTTAATTCAAATTAGTATCTCTTGCATGAAATAAAAATGAGATAGTTCATGAATATATTTTCATAAGTAGTTTGGATTTAATTCTTTTCCTTTGTGAATATTTTTCATGTATGTGAAATGTCAAGTATACCCTTTAATATTGCTTTCATCCATTTAATTGTTTTTTCTCCCTCATTTTCCTTTTAGAATATCTTACAACATAGAATTAGAAATAGGCTAGTCTCCCCCTTTCATTCTTTTTTCTTTCACAACCATAAAACATTAATAAATACTTGAATAAAATCCCCTAAAAAAAAACACCAACCAAAAACACTTCAAAAAACCTAATAAATGTTCAGACTTAAAACAAAAGTGAGGAAGTAATGCGAGACCTTGTAGTAGGTTCTCGTCATCATGAAATTACCCTAAAAGACACAAACCAATCATTTCTTTTTCTTTTGCCTGCTTGGCACCTAAGGGCACCGTTATCTCCGCTCCATTGCATCCTAGGTCGATCCCTTATGCAAGAGCGCGAGCGTTAACTCCGCCCAACTAAAAAACACAAAAACAAACAGAAAATCGTGAGCCGAGCTACGGTAACTCTGATTCCTGAAAATGATACGTAGGCAGCGGGGTAGGGCCCGTGCGAGTACAATTCTTTATTTTCCCTACATTTTGCATTCATTCGCATGTAGACATAGACATAGTTAGACACCCTTTAGATAGAAACAAACATAGGTGGATACCATCGAGTACGATGGGCGTGAGGGGTGCTAGTACCTTCCCCTTGCGTAACCGACTCCCGTACCTTGATTCTCTGATCGCAAGACCCTGTTCCTTCCTTTGTTAGGTTTTCTGATATTCCTTTCCCTTATGGGATAAATATATTGGTGGCGACTCTGTTCATTTTTCGCGAGCGTGCGACAGCTGGCGACTCTGCTGGGGATGTTGCTAGACCTGTTGCTGGTCCATCCTTAGTGAGTCGATCCTAGCTTGCGTTTGTTTGTTTATTTACTGGGTGTTTATTTGTTTTATGTCTATATCTTGTATATATGTTTGCATGTTTATTTTCTGCTTGCATATCATGTTTATTTCTGTTTGCACATCATGCATATGGATTATATTCTGTGTTCCTTGGGGTCTTCTGTTCTGTTTTGCAGGTGGGGGGTTTTTGAGGTAAAAGGCCCACTACCCAGGCCAAGTGACACCTAGGATTAGCGTGGATGCTCATGTTGGCTCCCGTAGCTCTTGCTACGATCGAGTTGATGTGGGGTACCACAACTGGGCGAGGTTCTTTCATGGAACACTGTGTCTGGCACTCTTGTTGCCTCAAACACTTTGTACCCCATGGGAACTATAGACCCCAGTGACCATTAGGGACCACCTGTCCGTGTCTAGAATTCATACCCGTGAGTTTTGGGGAGGGACAGGATACCAGCCTTCATCATATCCGGATTTCCATTTTGCAATCTGAAGTCAAAATTTTGAACCTGTTACAATCAGTATTACCCAGACGTTCAGAGCTGCGAGGGACATTCAGTCTCTCACCACATCATGCACATGACACATCATGCTATTGCATCCACCTCACTTCATTCGTGGAGAAGCCTAAAATCTATTTCTAAAGAGAAAAGAAAAAGAATATATACATACCTTTTTGCAAAAAAAAAAAAGAAAGAAAAAAGAAAAGGAATAATGAAAAGATTTTAGGATTCTCCCAATGAAATGCATTCCACCATATCATTTAACATGCATGTTCATTTATTTTCAGGAACTTTTTGGCTTTGTCTCCGACTAACACATGGCTCCACCACTGAAGACTGGCAAGCGCAATTACTCTTATTCTTTTGTGAATCCTAATCTGAAGTCTGTTGAGTGTTTGGCAAAGAAGATCACACCGGATGAGTCAACCAATTTCCGAGAAAAATATGGGTACATTCTGAGCCTCCTCAAGATGCCATTCACCAAGGATGAGCAAGAGGGAGTTCACACTTTGCTTCAGTTCTATCATCCTTCCCTCCGTTGTTTCGCATTCACTGATTATCTTTTGGCTCCTACCTTGGAAGAGTATTCGTCATTCCTTGGCATTCCTGTTGGGAAAGAGGTACCTTATTATAGCGCCATGAAGGCCCCTGATTCCATTGAAATTGCTAAGGCTCTTTATTTGAGCAAGTCAGTCGTGGAGGCAAGTCTCACCAAGAAAGGAGGTTGTCATGGTTTTCGTATGGAGTTCCTGGTTAAAAGAGGTTGTGATGCTGCTGAAGCCAAAGAATGGGACACTTTTAGAGCTATTCTGGCTCTAAGTATCTATGGTATTGTGATGTTCGCAAATGTACCTGACTTTGTTGATATGAATGCCATCCACATATTCATTCTGCAGAACCCCATTCCTACGCTTCTGGGGGATGTTTATCATTCCGTTCATCATCGTAATGAGCAGAAAGGAGGTTTGGTTAGATTCTGTGCTCCGCTGCTATACCGTTGGTTCAGATCACATTTGCCGGAACGTGGAGCTTTTGTTGATAGTAGGTACACATCCAGATGGGCTGATAGAATTATGGGGCTTAGAGCTAAGGACATTGTCTGGTACAACCGATCCTTGGACCATATGGAAGTTGTTATGAGTTGTGGGAAATTCAAGAATGTGCCTCTCATGGGCATCAGAGGTGGGATCAACTATAATCCTATCCTGGCTAGAAGAACATATGGATACGCTTTCATTAGTCCTCCTGAACAAGCAGAGATTGCTGAGAATATTTACTATCATTCAGCCACCAATGTTGGGCAAATGGCAGAAGCTGCGCAAGCCTGGAAGAGTATTTGCTGGAGAGATAAGAAGCATTTTAGTCAAAGAGACTGTGCGACTTATAAAGACTATACTGAGTGGGTTGAAGTTGTGGCCAACACCCAAGGGATGCCCTTCCCTCCAAAAGATCCTTTGTATCCTCCTGCTGGTGTACAACCCAACATTGTCTCCATGCCTTGTTATAATCAGACTGTGGAGCAGAATCGGAAATTGACTGAACAAATGGAGACGATGCAAGTTAAGATGAATACTGATAGGCAAGAGAAGCTTTCTGCCCTTCATAAGTTGAAAATGAGAGAAATAGAGCTTGAAGAATTGTATGCTAGAGGAAGTACTTCTCAGAAAAGGTCAAGGGTGACCATAGACTCTAAATCTGCTAAATCTCAAGAGAGGGAGATCAAAGAGCATTATGAGGATCAGTTGGCGGAATTGACAAAGAGGCTCCAAATCCAAACTGATATAGCCAAATCAGAGAAAGCCCGTCGAAAGAAAGCAGACAAGCTCCTTATGGAACGTCAAGCAAGGATTGAGGGGTGTTATGAAGAGATTCGCAAGTTGAAGGGTCGAGTAGAGGAAAAGGGGCAAAGTGATACTCAAGCTCAAGAGGAGGCCAGAGGTTGGGAATTGAGAAGCCGTTACTTGGAGACCATGCATTTCAGAAAGGACCTATTGATTCAAGAAGTTGTTAAAAGACCAACCCATGCTGAGACCAAAAAGCTGTTTGAAGAAATGAAGGCTTGGAGCTATAAGAACATTGGAGATAGCCCACTTCGTCATTTGGACATGGGAGATCCTGCTTAGTATTGGTTTTTGTTATAGAATCACCACCAGTCTTGTTGGATGGGGTTCCTATTTCCATTTTATGTATTTGTTGGCTCGTGGGAGCAGAATATTTTGTACTTCAAAAACGTGGTTGTGGAATTAATCGATTATGTTTCCTTATCCTGGTTGCTTATCTTGGTTGTGCTTATCTTGGTTATGCTTCACTGTCTTCTCCGTTATCTTGTGTTGTTGGTTTGAGACAAAGCTAAAAAGTCTTGGAAATAATAAAACATGCACACATGCACCCATGCACTCATATCATACTGCATTTTCAGGTTTTATCAGATTCTAATTGGGGTCCCTTCCAATAACAGATTTCTTTTCCGACGACGAAGCTGACTTTCTTACATCCTTACCGCACCAGGAGCAACGAGAGAATCATGGATCAATTTGAACAGAGTCAAGCTGCCCTCCGTAGGGATATGGATGTTATGGGGGAAAGAATGACCCAACTTATGGAGACTCTTCATGTCGTTGTCCAAGGACAAGAAGAGCTCAGAAAGAGCGTTGCTGAGCTGATCAAAGATACTCCTACCAATTCTGCTGATGGAGGGGTGAAAACTAAGGAGATTCCTGCTGAGGGGATACCAAAGGTAGTGGATGACCACCACGAGGTTATTGACCTTGAACATGATCTTACTGCTGAGTTGACTGAGACTGCTAAGATGTACCAAGCTCTCGAAGAACGCCTTAAGGCCGTTGAGGTTGCTAAAACTTCGAGTTTCGACACTGCTGCTATGTGCTTGGTACCTGGGATTGTTATTCCCCCGAAGTTCAAAGTGCCAGATTTTGATAAGTACAAGGGAGTTACCTGCCCAGAGACTCACATTCGTTCTTACTGCCGTAAGATGGCCGCTCACGCTGAGAACGAACCTCTGCTTATGCATTTCTTCCAGGATAGTCTCACTGGAGCCCCATTAGAGTGGTATATGAAGCTCGAGAGGTCTAATGTTAGTACTTGGGGAGAACTTGTTGATGCCTTCTTGAAACAATACCACTACAATACTGCTATGGCTCCTAGCCGCGCACAGCTGCAAAATATGTCACAGAAATCCGAGGAGTCTTTTAAAGAATACGCCCAGAGGTGGCGTGAACTTGCTTCCCCTGTCCAACCTCCTCTCTTGGACCGCGAGTTGATTGATCTATTTATGGGAACTCTGAAAGGGCCGTATCTTCAGCACATGGTTAGTAATACTTCTCCCTCCTTTTCGGATGTGGTTATCATTGGTGAGAGAGTTGAGAACTGTGTCAAAGCGGGTACCATTCAGGGTGTTACTAGTCCTAGCACCTCAAGTGGTAATGGTAAGAAGCCGTATTCTGGGTTTGTGAAGAAGAGGGAAGGTGAGACTAGCACCGCTTCTGTTGATCAAGGCCGAGCTCCCGCATATTCTGCTGCTCCACCTCCTTATTATCCGATGCCTTATGCTGTTCCTGGTCCATATGTCCCTCAGGCATATGCTGCTGCTCTCCCGCAACCTTGGATGGCACCTCAACAGCCTTTCGTGCCGCAACAACCAGCTGCTGCTCCTCAGAGTCGCCAACAGAATCCTAGGCCTCAAGGTCAGAGAGGTCCACAGAGGCAAAAATACCCTGACAGGCGTATAGATCCGGTTCCCATGCCGTATGCTCAGCTTCTCCCCCAGTTGCTTGCTGGTCAATTGGTACAACTCCGTGAACTTGGACCTCCACCTAGTCCTCTCCCTCCTGGTTATGATGTTAATGCTCGATGTGAATTTCATTCAGGGGCCCCAGGCCATACGATTGAAAGATGTAGAGCATTAAAGTACAAAGTTCAGGATCTCCTTGATGACAAACTTATCTCGTTCACTCCTACTGGTCCTAATGTGCAGAATAACCCTATGCCTCCTCATGCTGGTGCGACCAATGCTATTGAGTTATGTGATGATCAAATCCTGGTAAATGATGTTAATGAGGTTAGGATGCCGCTAGCAGTTGTCAGAGAATATCTTATGCAACAAAAGGTTTTGTGTGAGCTACATGACTACTGTTTGCAATGTTCTTCCAATCCGGAGGAATGTGCTAGATTAAGAAAGGAAATCCAAAAGCTGATGGATGAAGGTGTTATTAGGGTGGAAAGGGTTGTTTCCAGTGAAGATGTGGCCACTTTAGAGATCCCTTACTACCCTGCTGAGGTATCGAGAACCCAGGACACTTCTTTGGTCATTCATGCTCCGAGTACTCCCTTGGTCATTCAGGCTCCGAGAATTCCGTTGGTTATTCAGGTTCCAAATGCTCCTTCGACTCCTCCAACCTCATCTCTTGTTCCTTCTCCCGTGAGTAATTCCAAAGCTGTTCCTTGGAGTTATAATGCCGTGTATATTCGAGGGAAGAAGTTTGACTGTCCTCCAGTGGGTACTTCGAGTATCACAAATATTACTGGCACTAGTGGTATTACCCGTAGTGGTCGGATCTTTGCTGCCCCTCCTCCGCCTTCTAAAGAGACCAATAGAGAGGCTAGTACACAAGCAAAAGGAAAGCAAGTTGCTGTTGATCCTCCTGTAACACGTAACGCACAAGATGCCGAGCAACTCTTGAAGATCATTAAGAAGAGTGATTACAAAGTGATCGACCAACTTGATCAGAACCAAGCCAAGATCTCCATCTTGTCCCTTTTGGTGCACTCAGAAGCTCACCGTGATGCTCTTATGAAAGTTCTGGCTTCCGCTCACGTAACTCAAGACATTACCGTGCCTCAGTTTGAAGGGGTTGTGACCAACATTGCTGCTGGTAATTGTTTGGGTTTTTCCGATGATGAACTTCCACCTGAGGGTAGAGCACATAACAAAGCGTTGCATATCTCAGTCAAGTGTCTGGATGCTGTGTTGTCTCGAGTTCTGATTGATACAGGTTCTTCTCTTAATGTGATGCCCAAAACTACTTTGTTTAAGCTGAGTATGGATGGGGTTATGATGAGACCGTGCACTATGAGTGTCAGAGCATTTGATGGTTCTAGAAGGTCCGTAGAAGGGGAAATTGATCTGCCTGTCTTGATTGGTCCTCACATGTTCTATATTGCCTTCTATGTTATGGATATACGTCCTTCATACACTTGCCTCTTGGGTCGTCCTTGGATCCATGCTGCTGGGGCTGTGACATCTACCCTCCATCAGTGTTTGAAATTTGTTGTGAATGACAAGATTGTTGTGATCACTGGTGAAGAGGATTTGATAGTCAATAATCTGGCGTCATACCGTTATGTTGAAGTGGAGGGAGAGATACAAGAGACGCCTTTTCAGGCCCTAGAGATTGTGTCGGTTGATAAACTCCCCGTGGTTGAGAATAAGAAGGAACTCGGAGCACCCCTCTCGTCTCTGAATGATGCTAAGGCCTTCTTAGAAGCTGGCACTCCCCATAGTGCATGGGGCAAGCTGATTGATGTTCATGAGAAGCGAGACAAGTATGGCCTTGGGTATCAACCATCTTCTTCTACTCAGCTCAGCATAATTCCTGGAAAGAAGGTGATTCCCCCCATTTCCCAAGTGTTCGTCAGTGCAAGCACCAGTTCTGGAAGTCAGGTTCTCGCCGTGGATGATGATGATGAAGAAGATCTCTCCAGATTCATTTGCCATGCTGCGCCTGGACAGGAGCTCAACAATTGGACTATCTTGGACATCCCCAGAGTCACTTTTATGGAGATGTAATTTTCTTGTTTCGATAAGTCATATGCTTCGCCCTAAGCGTTTTGACCACTTGTACAAAGAAGGGCCCCCATGTTATTTCAATTTGTTTAATATTGAATGAAAATCGTATCTTCGCATGCAATTACTGTTCCATTTCTTTCATTTTCTGTTTTTACTTTAAAAAACCTTTTTCAAAAATGGCAAAGCTTTTTCTTTTTTCTTTTTTTAAGTGTTGCATTCTAAGGCATAAATCATCCATCGTGCAGATCCGGTTCGAATTCCATAAAAAATGATAATGTTACAGTTCCACGTCTTAATATCCTTGAGAATCCGATTGACCAAGCTGATGAGGATAGTGGGGAAGATTGTGAAGTCCCTGAGGAATTGGCAAGACTTTTGAGACAAGAGGAGAAATCTATTCAGCCACATCAGGAAGCCATAGAAATCATCAACCTCGGTTCAGAAGAAGCAAAGAGAGAAGTCAAGATAGGGGCCGCTTTGCAAAGTGATGTAAAGAGAAGGTTGATTGAGCTGCTTCGAGAGTATGTTGACATCTTCGCCTGGTCATACGAGGACATGCCTGGTTTAGACACAGATATAGTTATGCACAGGTTACCGCTCAAACCAGAATGTCCGCCTGTAAAGCAGAAACCACGAAGAACTCGACCTGATATGGCTTTGAAAATCAAGGAGGAAGTTGAAAAACAGTTGAAGGCTGGTTTCTTATCTGTGTGTGAGTACCCTCCTTGGATTGCAAACATAGTACCTGTTCCTAAGAAGGACGGAAAAGTACGCATGTGTGTTGACTACCGAGACTTGAATAGGGCAAGTCCGAAGGATGATTTCCCTCTGCCTCATATTGATGTGCTAGTCGACAACACTGCTCAGTATTCGGTATTCTCCTTCATGGATGGTTTTTCTGGCTATAATCAAATAAAAATGGCTCCTGAAGATATGACCAAGACTACCTTTACTACTCCGTGGGGTACGTACTGTTATAAGGTGATGCCTTTTGGTCTTAAGAATGCTGGTGCAACATATCAACGAGCGATGGTGACTCTCTTCCATGACATGATCCATAAAGAGATTGAGGTGTACGTCGACGATATGATTGCAAAATCCCAAACTGAGGAGGAACACTTGGTATATCTTGAGAAACTGTTTGCTCGTCTGCGAAAATTCAAGTTGAGGCTTAATCCAAACAAGTGCACCTTTGGAGTGCGATCTGGTAAATTACTTGGTTTCATTGTGAGCCAACGAGGGATTGAGGTCGACCCTGATAAAGTGAGAGCAATACAGAATATGCCAGCACCAAAGAATGAAAAAGAAGTTCGAGGGTTCCTTGGGAGATTGAATTACATAGCCAGGTTCATTTCTCACCTCACTGATACTTGTGAACCCATTTTCAAACTGCTGCGCAAAAATCAAGATATCCGTTGGGATGATCATTGTCAAGAAGCCTTTGAAAAGATCAAGCAGTATCTCCAAGAACCACCAATTCTCATGCCTCCGGTTCCTGGAAGACCGCTTCTTATGTACTTAACTGTGCTTGAAGGATCTATGGGGTGTGTGCTGGGCCAACATGACGAGTCTGGTCGAAAAGAGTGCGCCATTTATTACCTGAGCAAAAAGTTTACCGATTGTGAATCCCGCTACTCACTACTCGAGAAAACTTGCTGTGCTTTGGTATGGGCTGCTCGCCGACTGAGGCAGTATATGTTGACTCACACCACTCTATTGATCTCCAAAATGGACCTGATAAAGTACATCTTTGAAAAACCGGCTCTTACAGGAAGACTAGCCCGATGGCAAATGCTGTTATCAGAATACGACATCCAATATGTCACACAGAAGGCCATCAAAGGAAGTGTCCTTGCAGATCATCTTGCTCATCAGCCATTAGAAGAGTATCAGTCAATGAAGTTTGACTTTCCTGATGAAGATATCATGAAACTAGATGATAATGAAGGACCCGAACCAGGGGAGCGATGGACTCTCACGTTCGATGGTGCATCAAATGCTATGGGCCATGGTATTGGGGCAGTTTTGACTTCTCCTCGTCAAACTCACATCCCTTTCACATCTAGAATATGCTTTGATTGCACGAACAATGTCGCGGAATACGAAGCTTGCATAATGGGTCTCGAAGCAGCCATTGATATGAGAATCAAGATCCTTGAGGTTTATGGGGATTCCGCCTTGGTTATACATCAAGTGAGAGGTGATTGGGAGACACGACACCCCAATTTAGTTCCTTATAAGGACTATATCTTGGAGTTGCTGCCCGCTTTCGAGGAAATCACTTTCAATCACATCCCCCGAGAGGAAAATCAATTGGTAGATGCTCTGGCTACTTTGGCGGCTATGTTCAGAGTTAGCTCCCCTAAGGAAGTACCAGACATAACGATCCTCCGTTACAAAGAGCCTGCCCATGCATTCCCTGCTCATTGTCTCACTACCGAAGATGTGTATGATGAAAAGCCATGGTATTACGACATCAAGAGGTACGTTGAGAAGCAAGAGTATCCCGAAGATGCTACGATTGGTGATAAGCGAACGCTTCGAAGGTTAGCATCCAAATTCTTCTTGTCAGGAGACGTCCTGTACAAAAGAAACTATGATTCGGTTTTGCTCAGATGCGTGGATAGACACGAAGCAGAATTGATCATGCGGGAAATTCATGAAGGATCTTTTGGAACTCATTCCAGTGGACATTCTATGGCCAAAAAGATCTTGCGAGCGGGATATTATTGGATGACGATTGAAAGTGATTGTTATGTGTATGTGAAGAAATGTCACAAATGTCAAGTGTATGCTGACAGAATCCATGTTCCTCCAACTCCTCTGAATGTCCTGACGTCACCTTGGCCCTTTGCTATGTGGGGCATAGACATGATCGGACGGATAGAGCCGCAAGCTTCGAATGGACACAGATTTATTCTTGTTGCTATCGACTACTTCACCAAATGGGTTGAAGCTGCTTCTTACAAGAACGTAACCAAGCAGGTCGTCACTCGCTTCATCAAGAAAGAGATCATATGCCGATATGGGGTTCCAAACAAGATCATCACGGATAACGGGTCCAATCTTAATAACAAGATGATGGCAGAGTTGTGTGAAGAGTTCAAGATTGAACATCACAATTCATCACCCTATCGGCCAAAGATGAATGGCGCAGTCGAAGCTGCTAACAAGAATATAAAGAAGATCGTCCAGAAGATGGTTAGAACGTATAAAGATTGGCATGAGATGTTGCCATTTGCTTTGCATGGCTATAGAACTTCGGTTCGTACTTCAACTGGGGCAACTCCCTTCTCTCTTGTCTACGGTATGGAGGCCGTACTACCTGTTGAAGTGGAAATTCCTTCGTTGAGAGTCTTGATGGACGCCAAACTCGATGAAACAGAATGGGTTCAAACGAGGCTTGATCATCTCAATCTAATTGAGGAGAAACGCCTATCTGCTATCTGCCATGGCCAGTTGTACCAAAAGAGGATCAAGAAAGCGTATGACAAGAAGATTCGGCCTCGAGAGTTCCACACAGGTGACCTAGTCGTAAGGAAGATCTTGCCAATTCACACTGATCCAAGGGGCAAATGGACTCCCAACTATGAGGGACCATACATTGTGAAGAAAGCATTTTCAGGTGGTGCTTTAATCCTGACAAAGTTGGATGGGGAAGACGTTCCGCTTCCAGTCAATTCAGACTCAGTCAAAAAATACTACGCATAAAAGACCCGCTAGGTCGACGTACCTAGGCAAAAATAAGGGCATCCCGGCAAACCAAAAGGGTTTGGGCAAAAATTAGGGATAAAACAAAAAAGAATAACCCGCTAAGTTGAAAACCTGAAAAGGCGACTTAGGCAAAAAGGGGCATCCCGCTGGGTTGAAAACCCGAAAGGGCGACCCAGGCAAAAGTTAGGGATCAAAAGCGAGAGGCTGCAGTCTGAATATCTTTCACAAAGACCACTATACCCCCTTGGCAGAACAGACGGATCAATCCAACCATTACCCTTCTGAAGCAAAGCATTGAGAGGATCGAGGATATGGGAACTGTAGCAATACCAGTTTTAATGGAAATCCGAGCATTTCTCTTTGCCATTTCGCTCTTTGCATTTTTTATTTTTATTTCCATTTTCGCAACTACCTCATTTAGGAGTTGCTTCCTTGTACAGAAGCCTATTCTCAGGCGCTCCATCAATAAAATGATCTTTTGATGCAAAAGCTTTCTTTCTTTCTTTTTATTTTCACGCATGCGAGATGTGATTTAATTCGTTATTAAACATTGCACTGAAAGCATGGGGGCAATAATCACAAAATCAAAACGAAACATGATGTTACATAAACATAAAAGTGCTCTAAGGGGCGCCATCTGCATCCAAACGTTGTTTTCTGTGCAGGTTGCAGGTTCTAGCCATCATCTTGGCTCATGATATGTCACAAAGGTCATCATCATTCCACGTGAAAGTTCCAAAGTGTAATTCATCAGTACTGGTAAGCACGGAGCGCCTGAAAAGGTCCATATCCCTCTTCAATCCGGCAGACAAAGAATGGTCCCCCAAAGAACTCGTGATTCCCCAAACAGCATAGGATGTAAGGAAAGTCGAGTAAAGTCACTTCCTCCCCAGCAAAGCTATGTTCTAACTCTCCACACGGTTGCCAATAAGCTGTGGCACTATGAGGTTTCCAACGCCCATCCGCAATAGTGTTTCAAGACAACAAGCAGCGGACCCCAATGATCTCGCTCCCCTGTCACTAATGCCTTTATTTGGCACTTTGCATATAGAATTCATTGCATATAACATTGCATCTTCAAAAGCGTAGCATATCCGTCAAAGCGGATCATTACGCCGTAGAAAAATTCAAGCATGCATACAAGGCATAAGCCAAATAGTACAAATCATCACTCAATCAAGCCGATGGTGCATCCTCACAGAAGTTGTCATCCGTATAAACTTCACTTGATATCTGCTACTCCATCACAAATCTCTTCCAGCCATGGTGCCGATACCTGGTATCCCAATCCCCAGTAATTCAATCTACCAAACTCCTCAAACACGCGTCTGTGTCATTCCTTCGATACTCGTCTGTATCCACCTTTTTGATGCTCGTCTGTGTCATTCCTTCGATACTCGTCTGTATCCCCCCCCCAAACACTCGTCTGTGTCATTCCTTCGATACTCGTCTGTATCCCCCCTCAAACACTCGTCTGTGTCATTCTTTCGATACTCGTCTGTATCTCTTTTGATGCTCGTCTATGTCATTCCTTCGATACTCGTCTGTATCCACCTTTTTGATGCTCGTCTGTGTCATTCTTTCGATACTCGTCTGTATCTCTTTTTGATGCTCGTCTGTGTCATTGTTTCGATACTCGTCTGTATCTTCTTTTGATGCTCGTATGTGTCATTCTTTCGATACTCGTCTGTATCCTCTTTTGATGCTCGTATGTGTCATTCTTTCGATACTCGTCTGTATCCTCTTTTGATGCTCGTATGTGTCATTCTTTCGATACCCGTCTGTATCTCCTTTTGATGCTCGTATGTGTCATTCTTTCGATACCCGTCTGTATCTCCTTTTGATGTTCGTATGTGTCACTCTTTCGATACTCGTCTGTATCTCCCTCAAAAACAATTGTCTATGTCACTTTATCTTTCTGTCAAACCTACTCCTCTCCCAATCATTTCCATGTAAATATCAATCCCTTTGAGAACCTTGTGTTGGCACCTTGGCTACGTTACAAGTTATCACCATCCAGTTACTCACTGTAAATATTTCCATCAGAAAATAAAAATTCTCTTTCCCCAGCAGATATCAAAACAAAAAAACAAAATAAGGATACCACTTACACCATCTCCTCTTCAGGACAAATTTCTGGTACTTTGATATTTAACCTTCTTATACTCCGAATGTTCGAAAGGCTAGCGCCAACCTCACCTTCGAGTATAAGACGATTAAATAGAGGCAGCTGTCATACCCCAAATTTGTCCTACCCTTTAACTTCTAACTGGCTTAGGCTTTGCATTCATGTACATACATCACTTAGGTCATAATCCATACCCATGCATTCATATCATAGGTGTGGTTAGGTCATTTCTTTAGGTGGCGTTTGAGGCGAAAGCATTGGCGTACCGCGAGGAAGTTTCTTACCATTCGCGAAACAATAAAGGCGTCGAGCTAACGACGTTAAACGAGCGCTTGTTCGGAGGCACCCCAACGGTTTTATTTTTTTTCTGTTTTTCTGTAAATGAGTTGTGTAGGTGATAAGTGGTGGCACATTGGTAATTATGGTCTTTTTAAGACTGGTTCTGTTTTTCTGGTGTAACGCGCATCGCGCGCTTATGGGCGCGCCGCGTGCTGTGTTGTTTTTGGCCAGTGACCTCTTTTTAACGGGTCACTCGGCTTACCTTTTTCCCACTTACACCAAGGCTTTCTAGTATAGTTTTTATAGTTTTATTTTTCAACGGTTTTGTTTGTGTTTAGTTTCAAACTTTGGCCCGTTCGCTTGCGGTAGCATTTGGTAATTCTCCAACTTTGATTGATTCAACAAGTCGGTTGTGCGGTAATGATTGATCGACTTTGTACATAACAAGGTACTCGTTTATCGCTTTCTATAGCATAGCATGTTTAGGAGACTTTTCATTTGTATAATTTTCATACTATTCATTCTTTTTGCATAACTTGCTCATGACTTGAATCACAATTAGTTTCCCCTTTTTACCATAAATGTGAGGTGGCTTTCCATTGTATATATATGCGAGAGACCGACAATTCTTGTTTTAACTAGATATTATTATGTTTAATCTTTCGTCTGTATTGATTTTGTGAATGCACGAAAGTTATCAAGGCACTTGTTTGATTTTGAGCACAACTACCATAAGCCAAATGTCATTTTACCTTGGGAGTGTGTGACCATTTGTAACCCCTTTTGAGCCTTTTTGTCAATCTCCATACTGTTTTTACTTAATGCTTATTGTCATACCCCAAATTTGTCCTACCCTTTAACTTCTAACTGGCTTAGGCTTTGCATTCATGTACATACATCACTTAGGTCATAATCCATACCCATGCATTCATATCATAGGTGTTATTCAAGGGCCAGCAAGAAAAAGCTCCATTTCAAAGAAGTATGATCAAAGAACGAGAAGACTGAGGTATAATCATGTGGCTCTATATTCATTGAAGTCCTCCTGGATTGGGGTGTCTCTCTGCTTCAAATCAGGGCATTGACTAGAGGGTACAAGCTTGCAAATCATCTGGTTCTTTAAATCAGGGTTTCTTTGACCAAAGTCAATTAGTTGACTTTCTGGTCAACATTTAATCAGAAGTGGCTTCTATGTGTGGAAAACTTCTCATACTGACTGTGTGGACGTGTTTGTTTGACTGGATGTGAGTGGAAGAGATTTAATCGGGAATTTCATCAATAGTCGGAAAAATCGGAACAGTTGACTTTTGGGTCAAAATCGGGAAAATTATTCAAATATTGACTTTTGGTGGAAAATTAATCAAGAAAAGTCGAAGAACGGATAAAATCGGGAGTTCGGCAAAAAGTTGGGAAAAATAGAAAAAAGACATTCCAACACTTAGAAAAATTTTTGATGTCTTAAATCTTGTTGAGCAGTCCACTTCAGCACCAGATTACACGTGGCAAACGACATTGCCCGGAAAAGTTTCTAACATCAAAGTTGTTCCTCTCATGGTGGAGAACAACTTTGTAGTTGGACACTTTTTCATTTGAAGCTTGTATAAAGAGTTAGAGTGGTGTGAAGTTGCTGGAAACTCATTTGAATCAAGTCACATTCCAGGTCACCAGTCAGGTCATGACCTGGCATTTTCACAAACACATGGCATGCCAAATCTCCAGTCATTTTTAGAGCTGTAAAGAAGTGATATGAACGCAAACTTGGTATCATTCTCTTCTTTGCCATGTCATCTATCCATAGAAACAAGAATTGGGACAATTGAGCAAATATTGAGTGAGATACAAGCCTTCAAAGTGGTGCCCCAACCCTGACCAAATCCTGCAGGCAGCCATGACACAGAATTCTGGGCACGCAACGCATTTCAGCGAACACGTGGTGGGCCAAATGTCAAGGTCTCTTTCTTCCTCCACAAGTCTCTATCTTAAACAAGCCCAGTTCTAAACTATTCTTTGCCATGTCCTCTATCCAATGAGACCAATATCACTGATTTTGGACATGTATTGATCGAGATAGAGAGGCTCAAAGTACCACCCTCGCAGAGTCGCAATCTGGCCATACGCGTGGGACAGCATGCTGCTGGGCGTGTGCAGTGGTAATTGCATGAGTTCAGGGCCATTTTTCTCATACTTCTAAGCCTTATTTTGAGATATTTTCAACACCAATCTTGTTCTATCCCATGCCCTCTTTGATATGACACCATTCTTGCACCATTTAACAACCCATGGTTTGAGATATAAGTGTTCAAAGTAAGCACCACAACATGAAGAAAAAAACAAAACAACACACAATTGCACTACACACACATTAAAGTCCCACATTGGAAAAATAGAAAAAGTTGTGCTGCAAGTCCCACATTGGAAAAATGGAAAAAGAAGCATTGCAAACTAGTCCAAGTCCCACATTCAAGGATTGTGAATCACAAACCAATGGTTGGCCATATAAATAGAAACTCATACATCAACCATTTCTCACTTCCACTCTTCACTATATCACCACATAACTCTCCCTCTCTCTCTCTCTCCCTCCCTCTCTCTCTCTCTCTCTCTCTCTCTCTCTCTCTCTCTCTCTCTCTCTCTCTCTCTCTCTCTCTCTCTCTCTCTCTCTCTCTCTCTCTCTCTCTCTCTCTCTCTCTCTCTCTCTCTCTCTCTCCATCTACTCTCTTTCTCTCTACACTCATTCTTCCTCCTCTCCATTCGTTTTCTCCACTGCTTCAAAACCGCTCCCGCCATACGGCAACCATCACACCGCAGCTACACCCGCACCACTACTGCGACACTCTCCTCACAGCGGCTGCACCGACGACACCCTCACCTCCACGGCATCATCTTCCTCTCAGCAAGCTCACTCCTCCGTCGAAGGTAACGTTTTATTGATCCGTTGCGAGTTTCACTCTCACATGCATGACTGTTTACTTTAGCTATTATGAATATGCATGTTGTGACAATTGGTAACCGAATAACATGTTATTATCATGCTGCATAATGATTGTTCAAGAATGGTGATGAGGGTATGCGAAGCACTGTAGAATTGTCGCTTAGTTTTCTCGTAGCGGTGATTTCCGAATGGTAGTGGAGCATCACATTAACATCACGCTGCATTATTGGGTGGGAGCTTTTTGCATGACCAATTTTCCATACTGTGTGAATGAATAATGCATGCTGGTTGAAAATTGAATTAAGCAAGAGTGAGGCAATAATAAAAATAGTTTGTTAAACTTCTTTTGATTAATTAATTGTTTTTTTTCCATTGAACAAAAACAACAAAATATTTTTTTCTACTAATTAGTTTTTTTCTAAAACTCTTTTAATTGATTTTTTTTTAATTAGTATTTTTTTAGAACTTTTGATAGACTTTAACATACAAAAAACGATAAACCAAATAATTTGTTTTCTTAGTTTAATTCAAATTAGTATCTCTTGCATGAAATAAAAATGAGATAGTTCATGAATATATTTTCATAAGTAGTTTGGATTTAATTCTTTTCCTTTGTGAATATTTTTCATGTATGTGAAATGTCAAGTATACCCTTTAATATTGCTTTCATCCATTTAATTGTTTTTTCTCCCTCATTTTCCTTTTAGAATATCTTACAACATAGAATTAGAAATAGGCTAGTCTCCCCCTTTCATTCTTTTTTCTTTCACAACCATAAAACATTAATAAATACTTGAATAAAATCCCCTAAAAAAAAACACCAACCAAAAACACTTCAAAAAACCTAATAAATGTTCAGACTTAAAACAAAAGTGAGGAAGTGATGCGAGACCTTGTAGTAGGTTCTCGTCATCATGAAATTACCCTAAAAGACACAAACCAATCATTTCTTTTTCTTTTGCCTGCTTGGCACCTAAGGGCACCGTTATCTCCGCTCCATTGCATCCTAGGTCGATCCCTTATGCAAGAGCGCGAGCGTTAACTCCGCCCAACTAAAAAAACACAAAAACAAACAGAAAATCGTGAGCCGAGCTACGGTAACTCTGATTCCTGAAAAGGATACGTAGGCAGCGGGGTAGGGCCCGTGCGAGTACAATTCTTTATTTTCCCTACATTTTGCATTCATTCGCATGTAGACATAGACATAGTTAGACACCCTTTAGATAGAAACAAACATAGGTGGATACCATCGAGTACGATGGGCGTGAGGGGTGCTAGTACCTTCCCCTTGCGTAACCGACTCCCGTACCTTGATTCTCTGATCGCAAGACCCTATTCCTTCCTTTGTTAGGTTTTCTGATATTCCTTTCCCTTATGGGATAAATATATTGGTGGCGACTCTGTTCATTTTTCGCGAGCGTGCGACACTTATCTATGAGCGTTTGGTTTTCATTTGTGTATGGATGTTTGATTCTTTATTTTCTTGAACCAACACCTATGATGTTTAGATGGATTTTTACCTTGCCTTAGAAAGTAGGGAGTATTCACTTTATGTTATGGTTGAATTCAAGTTCGGGAGAAGGTGTTTGCCTCTTTATGATGTGATTGATATGAGGTAGTGGAAAGAAAAGAAAAAGAAAAAGAAAATATGTGAGAAAGAAAGAAAAGAAAAAGAAAGAAAAAAGAGAAAAAGTTTGAAAAAGAAAAATAAGAAAAAGAGTATGAATAAGAGTGCGTTAATAAGTTTTGTGTTTGGTATGAAATTTGTGATGAAGAGAAAAGTTGGATTGAAATTATATTGTTTGAAACTTTGTGGAAGTAATTACTCCCTTAGGTTTAGGCAAGTTTTTGTTTCGATTAGCTTTAGGACTTATCACTTGTTTGTTAACCGAGCCACATTACAACCTTTAAAGCTCTTGTGATTCGTGTCGTTGCATTTTCAATACTATTTTTAGATGAACGCATAATTTTGTCTTTTCTTTGCAAGATTGTTGGATGAGTGTCATAAGTCCTCACCTTTTCGGTGTTTTTCATCTACCGATGAATTTTTGCTAGGTGTGATTCGTGATTGAGCTTGTTTTGTTTTAGGATGTTTTGTATGATTTTTGTACTTAGGATTCGTTTCATTTTCATGTTCGTTGTAGGATTGTGGTAAGTGTTTACTTTGTTTGTGCGTTTTTGTTTGAACCGTACAATTGTTTCGATTTTCCAAAACTTTGTTGATTCTTTGGATTTTTACTTTTGCGATTGGAGTGTTTGGCCCTGTTTGAGGACAAATAGATTCTAGTTGGGGAGAGTTTGTTAAGTGCCAAATTGTGTTATTTTGAGTATGTAAATAGTGGCACTTATCGACGCTTTTTGTTAATACCGCTTGAATAATTCCCCATTTTTGTGTAATTACGTTTACTTTACGAATACTTGTATTTTCATACACTTTCATACCGTTTGATAGTTTTGTTGTATTCTTGTAGGTATTCTTGCGTTTTCGGAGCCTTGAGGAATAAAGTGTCGAAGACACGGCTGCGAGAGCAAAGAGGAAATAATTATGTTGTTCTGGTGCAAGGCGCTACGCGCGCTGGAGGAAGCGTCGCACGCTTTGAGGTTGAAGAACAAAAGCTAGCAGAATATTGGGCGCTTCGCGCGTTAGGGCGGTTTGGTACATAAGTGAGAGCGCGCGTTGCACGCTCAAAGGGCGCTTCGCGCGCTGTGCGTAAATCAGTTTGTATTAATAGTTTTAAACAAATTTTTCTGAGTTTTTTATCACCTCTTCTTAAAAAGTTGAGCTATGATCCTTTCTTGGTGGTTTAGAGGTTTAGGAAACACCATTGGGTGCGACGTCATGTGGATTGATCATGGATCTGTCTCGATTTCATTGTACCGGTGAGATCTTTCTGGTTCATCTTCTCTCTTCCCTTTGTTTCATTCCAATGGTGGGTGTTGTATGTATATTTCTACTCTCATTGTATGTATATTTGTGGATCTTGGGATCGTTTATATATTCGCTTTACAAATCATCATTGTTGTTGTTCTTGATCTTTTTGCTGAAATGCTCTGGATTTGTGTTGTTGCAGACATGGACACCATAGATCTAGATTAGAAATGATAACTGTTAGTTTCTGAGTTGCAGACATGGATTTAGGACTAACAATCGTAATGGGTATCGAGTCTAATGCCTCCGTGTTGTTTGTGTCGGTGGAGAAATCGCTGATGTGAATAGTACGGTTGAGCTTTCGTCAGTGTTGCAGACATGGACACCAATGTGGCATCTCGAGTGATGCCCGGTGATTTTGATGCGTATTGTGAGTGTTGAGCGATAAGATCTTCATATTTAAGTATTAGACGGGTAGAACGAAATGCAATTCCATAACTATTTCTCTTAGGCTATTGAGATTGTTTATCTGCTTTTATTTACTTTTCCCGCATTTACCTTTCCGCACCCAAATCATGAAACTTAGAACGCGAGATAGTCGAACGGCAGTTCTTCTCACCAATCTCTATGGACACGATAATTCCCGGATAAATATTTCCAAATCTTTTGTTGCTTGCCGCTTTACCGCTTCCAACAGTATCTAACGATTATGTAGAAGGGGTACCCGAAGTTAGTTATATTTCTGGGACAAAAGTGTCTAGCAATGGGGACTCGAATACTGCTGCTGGAGCTGCGCGGTTGGTGTCTGGAAGTTTCCTAGGTGATGGGGAGAAAGCGCTGAAGGGAGAGAACGAGTTAATTGATACCGTTCCTTTGGTAGCAGCCACCATTGGAACTTTTGACAATGCAATTTTTGCTTTTAATGAAAGGAAGAAACCAAGGTTAAAGAAGTTGGCTTTCAAGAACATGTCGGAGTTAGCGGGATCACTTCATCACAGAGCTTTAAGGAAGGTTAACAGGTATAAAGGGAAAGGATTTTTGGCAGGCGAGAAGAAACCGGCTGAGCAGAGGCGCGCGTTTTCAGCAACGGGCAGTGTAAAAGCTGGCAGTAGCGGTCTCGACAGGAGAGGCGGAACAGTAAGTCTTCCTTTGTGTGCTGAACAAAATGATTGTAGTTTGGGCAGGGGATGTTTCCATGGCAATATTAGCGGCAGTAGCGACATTGAGAGGAACAACCGTAGACAATGGAATGAATTGTTGGGCGAAGAAAGTTCTAAGGCGTGGGAGGCAATGGAATCTTTGGGGGTCACTCATAAGGGGGAGGTGTCCGACGTTATTAATAGAATTGATTTGTTGAATAAACAAGCGGTGTCGAGAAAGGATGTTTTGTTGGGGTCTAAATTTAGTGTTCCATGATTATCGGAATACTAAATATTAGAGGGGGAGGCAATGCTTTGAAAAGGAAGAGAATTAATTCTTTGATTTCTAAAAGCAAGGCGGGCGTTTTTTTTATCCAAGAGACAAAAATTAGAGAATTGCATGGTTTCGTGGCGAAAAGTTTTTGGAGTGGTGGTGATATTGGTTATTCCTTTTCTAACTCTTCGGGTAGGTCGGGAGGTATTTTGACATTATGGAAGGAGCAAGCTCTTGTTGTCATCTTTAGTTTTAAAGGGGAGGGGTATCTTGGCATCAAGTTTTGCAAAGACAATAATTTTTTCTACTTGTTAAATGTGTACTCGTCTTGTGATGCTTTAAAAAAGAGAATTTTATGGCGGAAGATTTTAGACTTGAAAGAAAATTGGAATGACGGAGAGTGGATCATAGGAGGTGATTTTAATGCGGTCAAGGATAGGAGTGAACGGAAGGGAATAGGTGTTGTCGCCGTTAGTCAAGATGTTAGTGGGTTTGCGGACTTCATTGAAGAGACAAGGTTAGTAGATGTTCCTTGTAAAGGCAAAAAGTTCACTTCGTATAGCGGTGATGGAAGATCGATGAGTAGAATCGATATATTTCTTGTGTCGGAAAAAGTGGTGAATGATTGGGGTGTGGTTGGTCAATTGGTGGGGAGAGAGACGTGTCAGATCATTGTCCGGTTTGGTTGGAAGTAGACAAAAACAATTGGGGTTCAAAACCGTTTAAGTTCAACAATAAATGGCTTTCTTGTGATTCTTTTTACGCTTTTGTGGAAAAGGAATGGAAGAGTTTTAGAGTGGTTGGAAGAGGGGATTATGTGCTAAAACAAAAACTTTTTCTTCTCAAAAATAGTCTTAAAAGGTGGAATAAAGAGGTTTTTGGGAGGTTGGATTTGGAAATTCAAGACGAAGCTAGGGCCATTAATAACGGTGATGTTTTGTTGGAAGCGGAAGATGAGGTTGTTGACTCGGAAATTTTATTTAATAGGAAGGAAGCTACAAGTCGCTTTTGGACAAAATTGAGGATTAAAGAAAACATGTTAGTTCAAAAAGCCAACTTGAAATGGATGAGAGAAGGTGATTCTAATAGCGGTTTCTTTCACAAAGTTATGAAGGAAAAAAGGAGATTCAACCACATCGGGCCTCCTAATTCTCCGGAAGATATGATAGAATCAGTTAAAGATATTAAGGATTTCGTAGCGCATCATTTTTCTAAGAAGTTTGAAGAGGAGGAAGGGGAAGTTCCAACGCTAGACGGTATTTTTTTTAAAATGTTAAGTGAGGTGGATAGTTTTTGGCTTGAAAGACCTTTTCAAGAGGAAGAAATTAATGAGGCTTTAAAGTGTTGTGGAGGAACTAAAAGCTCGGGGCCGGATGGGTTTTCATTCTTGTTCATTAGGAGATGTTGGCATTTTCTAAAAGAAGATTTTTTGAGGTATTTTGAGCATTTCTTTGTGGGAGGGGAATTATCTAAGGCGATGACCTCCTCTTTTTTGGCTTTGGTCCTGAAATCATCTAATCCTTTATGTTTAGATGATTATAGACCGATTTGTTTGGTTGGGTGTATGTACAAAATTTTGGCTAAATTTTTGGCGGGTAGACTTAAAGTGGTGTTGAATGCTTTAGTATCTCAATGTCAAAGTGCTTTCGTGCCGGGTAGGCATTTACTCGATGGCGTTTTGGTTGCTAATGAAGTGGTGGACTTTGCTCGAAAGGAAGGTATGTCTTGCTTCCTTTTCAAAGTTGATTTTGAAAAGGCTTACGACAAGGTCTCTTGGAAGTTTTTGCGGGGTATGATGGTCAAGATGGGTTTCGGAGCCAAATGGAGAAAATGGATGGAGTTATTGGTTTTTAAAAGTGACATGTCGGTGGTGGTTAATGGGAGTCCTACCATTGAGTTTGAGCTAAAGAGAGGTTTAAGGCAAGGCGATCCTTTATCTCCGTTCCTTTTTGTTCTTGTAACAGAGGCCCTTTCTAGATTGGTTAGAAAATCTGTTGCTATTGGTGAGTATGAGGGTTTAGAGCTAAATAGAAGATGTGTCATTGACATTCTTCAATTTGCGGATGATACCCTTTTGGTTGGTAAAGGCTCGTGGAAACATATTAAGGCTTTAAAAATTGTGTTGAGGGCTTTTGAGCTTGTTTCGGGCTTAGGCATTAATTTTCACAAAAGCAAATTGATAGGGATTAATATTCCGACTCAATTTTTGGAGGCCGCTTCTTTGTATCTCTCTTGCAAGATCGAAGATAGCAATTTTACTTTTCTCGGGGTTCCTATTGGTTGTAATCCTAGGAAGGAGGCTACTTGGCTCCCTCTTTTGGATAAGATGAGGAAGCGTTTAAAGGGGTGGAGTCATCGTTTTCTTAATCTTGGAGGTAGGATTACTCTATTGAAATCTATCTTGAGCTCTCTAACTATTTTCATCATGTCTTTCTACAAGATGCCGTCTAAAGTGGTTAAAGAATTCACCAAGATTCAAGCCAATTTTTTTATGGGGAGGGGTGGTGGAAAAAAGAAGCATTCATTGGGTTAGTTGGAATGAGGTGACTTTACCTTACTCCAGGTTTGGCTATTAAAGACATAAAATATTTCAATTTAGCTCTTTTGAATAAGTGGAAGTGGAGGATAGCGAAAGAAGGAGGATCATTGTGGCATGAGGTGTTAAAGGCGCGTTATGGTGATGTGAGTATGCATGCTTTTACCGGAGGAGATTCTTTCAGGCTTATTTCTTCTTCTTTTTGGTGGCGCGATTTATTAAAGGTTGGTATTTCCACTTCGGTTCAAAATGAACCTTTTTCTTCCAATTGTCGATTTATCGTGGGAAATGGATTTACTACCCCTTTTTGGGAAGTGGTTTGGTTAAATAATATTCCTTTGAAAGAGACTTTTCCGGAACATTTTGAGCTTTCTTCTCTTAAAAAAAGTGTCGGTTGCGGCTATGGGAGGTTGGCGAGAAGGGGAATGGTTTTGGGGTGATTTAGGAATTTCGGAGGAGGAAGCCGTGCACGCCGGGCTAGATTTGGATTTTAGGGAGCTTAGGTCCCTCCTTGAGAATTTTGGGGGGTTGAAAGGTGGTAGAGATTCCGTGTGTTGGTTACTTGAGTCGGATAAAGTGTTTTCGGTAGCTTCGTGTTACAACCGGTATGTTTCATTGCGTACTCCTTTTGGTCCATCTAAAAGGTGTGAGGAGGCTTTGGAAATTGTTTGGAAATTGGAGATCCCCTTTAAGATCAAAGCTTTTGCTTGGAGGCTTTTTGTGAATAGACTCTCCACTAAAGATCTTTTAGTGTATAGAGGTATTTCTTTTGTTTCTTCTATTTCTAGTTTATATTGTATTTTTTGCAACACGCATTTGGAAGAAAAATAGCATACATTCTTTAAATGTGATGTGATTAAAGTGTTTGGATGGAAATTGGTGTGTGGTTGGATTTTCCGGATCGGAGAGAGGAGGAGGGAATGTCTTCTTTTATGGAATGGTATTTCATCGGTCGGAGAAAAGGTATTAAAGATGGTAAATTGGGGGTGTGTTGGCTTGCCGTTTGTTGGAGTATTTGGTTGACAAGAAACGACTTTTGTTTTAGGAATGATAAATGGAACATAAACAATATAGTTTGGAATATCAAGTTTTTGGTGTGGAGGTGGGCTTTCTTTGGCGACATTGCATATTCCAATTGCAATTTTTACGATTTTTGCAAAGACCCTTTGTCTTTTATGTCGTAATAGGAATTGGTTTGTAATATTGTCATTTTATCGGACTAGTTCCGCTCTTGTGTACCAAGGTTTGGAGAACCCTTAATTCTCTCATTTATGAAATTCTTGCTTACACAAAAAAAAAAAAAAAAACAATACAATTCCAATGGATAATCAAAATAATACAGAAAAACAAGCACATCAATACTTCTTACAACAAAAGCTTATGATGAAGAACTGATTTTTCTTGAAATCAACTACATCAATTTTTTTTGCTTCAACCAATTTTTTTTTACTATTTATTTGTTTTCTAATAATTTTTTCTATTCACTTCATAGACATATTTTATATTAATTTACTATTTATTTGTTTTCTAATAATTTTCTCTATGTGAATATGTCCCTTTCTATTAAGTAAGTTTGATGTTGTATATATAATTTAAATTTTGGTTTTATTCTTATCATATTTGAATTTTTGCATGATGATCAATGTGTTGATTGACGAAATTTAACTTCAAACAGGTTTGCAAGTAAATCTAAGCACCACAGCAAAAATTATTCTAATACATAAACTCCTCTTTTAAATGATTAAATAAATCTTAATTAATATTTAAAGTGTATAGAAATAAAATAATTAGTTAAAAGAATAATATTTACTAATTAGTACTAGTCATTAGTAAGGTGTATTTAGAGATCCAAAAAATTAACAAAGTGATTATGATAATCAAAATGTAACAGTAGGAGAGAGAAAAGTATTTTCGACCTTTAAGTAAATTGGATTAGGAATAGAAATCAAATTTGAATAAATGAGTATCCAATGTTATTCTTTAAATGGATTGAATCAATTAATGACTAAAATGGTTTGGGTTTTTTTTTTAATTTGGAAACCAAATTTATGGTTATGGATCACATGAACCGGTTTAAATGCACACCCCTACCCAAATTATTTCTCTAACCAAACTGGAAAAGCTCATCTGAAAATAGCTTTTGAAATGCATGGTCCTGTTAGAAATGCATGGTCCGGCTAGAAATCAAAATTCAAAATAATTAAGGCAAAATTCTACTAATCATGATAAACCAAACCTATATCTCATCAAAGATGGCTTGTTGAATAATTTCCATTCCTATTAATAAAAACAAAGATGAACCATAAATAATTTTTCAAGGGTTGAATCATAGATAAAATGAAAACAGATTGAGTGAACAAATATATAACAAATTAGCAAATCTGCAGGGAATGGACTCCCTTGTCCTTTCTGCTGCCTCTGCTGTCTAACCTGCAGGAACAGTCCCAAAACTATCAATCCAATTCAGACGACATGGAAAAGATAATCCAAACGTAACCCATGCACTGATGCACATGGTGACATAAATCACACAGTATTCAACCTTTGCCCATCCTTGAGAAACAACAAGCATTGCAACATTTTTGTCCACTCTGAAAATGAGAAAAAATGCATAACTATGATAATGATATTGTAAACTACTAAAACTTTTCTAAAGTTTTTACCTATACACGTGTTGATATGGTAGATAACTACAAACAGAATTCATTATTGATGTTGGCTATGAATTCATAAGAAAACAACACAATTCAAGTATTAATTCAAGTACCAACATAATAACACATGTATTAATCTATTAATAATATATAAAAGTACTATAAAATTATAGGCCTGCCCATTAAATGATGAGTAAGAGGAATTTATGACAATGCATATTAAGGATAATTTTTATCTCATTTAATAAAATGTAGAAATTAATATACAATAATTATATCTTAAATTTTATTTTTAGTAATCTAGCCATCTAGAATTATCTATTAACAATATATAAAAGTTAAATAATGTAGAAATGGACCTGTAGTCCGAACACCTTAAGGTGTTAAGTCAGTTGGATACAAATGAGTTTTCGTGCGAAAGCGAAATGAAAATAATGAAATTGTGAGATACAAAGCTCAAATTGTTGCTCAAGGATTTTTGCAAAGACCTTGAATTGATTTTAACGAGACATATTCACATGTAATGGATGCAAGCGCCTTTCGATGTTTAATAAGCCTTGTAGCACATGAAGGGCTTAATTTGTACATGATGGATGTTGTAACAACTTATCTGTATGGTTCACTTGATAGTAAAATTTACATGAAACTCCTTGAAGGGCTCAATATACCAAATGCACATAATTCCGAATCTCGAGAAAGCTACTCCATAAAATTAAACAAATCTCTCTATGGACTGAAACAATTTGGACGTATGTGGTATAACCGTCTTAGTAAATATTTGCTTAGAGAGGGGTATACAAATAACTTCATTTGTCCTTGTATTTTTTATAAAAAGATCAGGAAAAGAATTTGCAATAATAACTGTCTATGTTGATGACATAAATATTATTGGAACTCCTGAAGAGCTTCCAAAAGCTATGAATTGTTTAAAGAAAGAGTTTGAGATAAAAGACCTAGGAAAGACAAAATTATGTATAGGTTTACAAATTGAGCATTTGGACAAAGGAAAATTTGTACATCAAGAATGTTATATAGAAAAAGTGTTAAAACGCTTCTATATGAACAAATGTCACTCGTTGTCTACTCCAATGGTTGTTAGATCATTAGATGTAGAGAAAGATCCTTTCAGGCCTCGAGAAAAGGATGAAGAATTGTTTGGTCCTGAAGTATGACATCTCAGTGCGGTTGGAGCATTGATGTACCTTGCTAATTATACATGCCCTGATATATCATTTGTAGTTAATTTATTAGCAAGATATAATTCTTCACCCACACGAATGCATTGGAATGAAATCAAACATATACTTCGTTATCTTAGAGGTACAATATACATGGGTCTGTTTTATATCAAAGTATCAAAACTCGAATGAACAGGTTATGTAGATGCAAGTTACTTGTCGGATCCTCACAATGGTAGATCACAAACAGGTTATTTGTTTACATGTGGAGGTATAGCTATTTCATGGAGATCGGTGAAACAAACAATAGCAGCAACTTCATCTAATCATGCAGAACTTTTAGCACTACATGAGGCAAGTCGAGAGTGTGTTTGGTTAAGATCCTTAATCCAACATATACAAAATACTTGTGGTTTGTCTTAAGAAAAAACAAATATACAACTATATATGAAGATAATATTGCATGCATCACTCAATTGAAAGATTGTTACATTAAAGAAGACCGAACAAAACACATCTCTCCAAAGTTCTTCGCTCATGATCTTCTGAAGAATGGTGATATAAATATCTAACAAATTCGTTCATGTGATAATCTTACAGACCTTTTCACAAAGTCACTCCCAAGTAGAACTTTTAATCAACTAATACAAAAGATTGGTCTTCATCGTCGAAGAAATGATCGCTCAGCTGAGGGAGAGAAATAAATTTATTCTAAAAGGATATTGTACTCTTTTTCCTTCATTAGATTTTTTTCCCGATGAATTTTTTCTAGTAAGGTTTTAACATGAAACTAACGTACTATTCATTAGTAAATTTTAAAATATAAGATATATGTCCAAAACAATTTGGTTAAACATTTTATATAAGTGGTGTAAATACAAATAAACCAATATTTATTTATGTAGTATATCATTCACTAGTCATGTGCACCAATTTATAACAAAAAAAAGTAGACTAAGAAATAAAGTTAGTTCAAGAGGATACAAACTTTTAAAGATAAAAGTCTAATTTGACATGAAAAATAATTTTTAAATTTAAAATAAAGTGAAAGGACTTTTGATAATATAATTGTCAAACCAGTAGGTGAGCTATTGGTCTAATAACAGGAAAAGTATATATATGACTTTAGATAACATAAAGGACTTTTGATAAAAAAAAGTACTCAATTTCAATTTTAATGTATGTATCATCCCAGCCACACCTAAGTGATTCAAATGGATTCATTCAGAAAAAAATGATTTAAGGCTAACACCATAATATGTATATAGGAAGGATTAAAGCCCTCTCAAAAATTGTCAAAAGACCAAGTTGTTAAAGATTGGAAAGAGACTAAGTTCTTAAAGATTGAAAAAACAGTAGCATAGTTTTATCATCACTTACAATTACACTACTATCAGAGTAAATAAATAACATGAGTTCTAAAGTTTTTTTCCTGTTAAATGGTGTGTCTACTGCAAGAGTAAATCATATTAACTCAAAAGTTTATGCTATTTAGACTTTCTATATCTTGTAGTCACTAATAGCATTTCTGATGGGAGCAGTTTGAATGAAACAATTGAGGGAGATTCGATAGAACAATGTTGTAGGATGAGATTAATACCTCTGGTTAGTGAGACTGCTAAAATAAACTTGCTAAAGCCATAAACTTGAAAGAATCCTCAATATATTTTATGAAGCTAAAATACATCGTACCTGATCTAAAAGACATTATTTATGATGTACTGCAATATGGGTCATGATAATAAATGAAAACTCAATGTTGCTATATCAGGAAATAAAAGACATTGTTTCTAATTTTGCAGCAGGAAATAAAGCTATATGAAACAATCAATATTGAAAGCAGAATCAAAGAATTTGAGTATTAGTAACCTGAGTGAATGTTGTAAGATGAAAGGAATAAGTAAAACTGAACCATTAAGTGGATGGACCGGCTCCTGTCTCCTTCTCAAGAATCCATAACTCCATACCCATATTATTGCTCTAGCCAAACTGGAAAAGCTCATCTGAAAATAGCTTTTGAAATGCATGGTCCGACTAGAAATCAAAATAATTAAGGCAAAATTCTACTAATCATGATAAATCAAACCTATATCTCATCAAAGATAGCTTGTTGAATAATTTTCCATTCCTATTAATAAAAACAAAGATGAACCATAAATAATTTTTCAGGAAGGATTGAATCATAGATAAAATGAAAATAGATCGAGTGAACAAATATATAACAAATTAGCAAATCTGCAGGGAATGGACTCACTTCTCCTTTCTGCTGCCTCTACTGTCTAACCTACAGGAACAATCCCAAAACTATCAATCCAATTCAGACATGGAAAAGATAATCCAAATGTAACACATGCACATGGTGACATAAATCACACACCTTTGCCCATCCTTGAGAAACAACAAGCATTGCAATATTTTTGTCCACTCTGAAAATGAGAAAAAAAATGCATAACTATGATAATGATATTGTAAGCTACTGTAACACTTTTCTAATGTTATTACCTATACACATGTTGATATTGTAGATAACTACAAACAGAATTCATTATTGATATTGGCTTTGAATTCATCACAAAACAGCACAATTCAAGCATTAGTTCAAGTACCGACATAATAATACATGTATTACTTAAACTTTAATGATATAAAGCAAAAACTGGTTTATCAACTCAGATATTTTGGTCCTCAACTTAGACAATGTTGACATTGCTAACTAATTATCAGGAGTAGTACCACATACTCTCTTAAGATTTGGACTTCAGATTTAAAGTTGTTTATATAAATTTCTGAGGCAGCCATGTAATGTATGCATTAATACCAGAACAAATTTTGTTAAAAATCAATTTTTATACTGTTTGACAACTGCGATGACATTGGTATTGCAATAATAACTTATAAGTTAGTTCAGTACATAAACTGATTGATTTTGGATGAGTACGTTCATCCTCTCCTATTCTCATTCAGACTTTGATTTGCTCTAATGCTTTTCTGCTAGGAAGTTGGATCTCTGCAAAGTTTTCATTCTGCCTCCTAAATTCGAATATTAGGCAGTATATGTATAATTATGGTTTATTTTGAGTAAATATATATCAGTTGTTTTGAGATATGCATAAAAATCAATGTGACCCGTGCAAACACACAACGGTAAATATAGAAACTCCATTGAATTTATCAACAACTGAAGTGGTAGAAAACAACAAAAAAGAAACCCACCTGAACTCCCAAGAGAATTTGGACCTTTTCTCTCCCTTTCTTGATTGTCTTTTGTGCTCCTTCCTGATGATGGAGGAGATTTGCGACTGACATCTTTGGTTGGCTGAGAACCAGATGCAGAGTCAGTTCCCCCTTCACGTTTCTGCCTGGCTTGCTCAGCCATAAGTTGCCACTTCGACAGCATGTCATCTCCCCCAACAGCAGCTCGGGCTGCAACATTTGCAGCATTTGTCCTCATTTTGTCATCTACTTCCTTGTTCACCTACAAGATATTATCAATAAAAAATAAGACTTCTCACATAGATAATGGTGAATTACATCATCTAAATTGATACAGTTGCTTTATTGCGACCATCATCCTTGTCCTTGTCACCGTCAACTCCGGAACCACCTTCTACCTATACTTTAAATAATAAGCATATAGGTTTGAATCTAAGATGCAACAATATAAAACATATGCATGCTCGAGAAAACTTACAGATTGACAAAATGGCTACTCGTGCAAGCAGTTATAGAAAATAACTGACCTGTTTTGACATTCTGACTATGTTACTTATTACTCCCGCGCATTCGCTCTTCCACACACTGAACATTTATTTTCAGCCGTAAGATTACATGGAACCCTGCTTGTAATAAATAGTGAAAAAATACATTTAATCTCACCAGTGACAAGCATTTTTCCACATCATTACCCATGCCTTTCAAGCCACACTCAGTCACTGCCAAGGTGACAGAATAGAATAGCTATAAAATAAGTTTGAGAAAAGGAAAGAAAATCAGATGGACAGAAATGGCATAAATATGACTGACTAATTTCAATCAATTTTCTCTGCAATGGAGCTTTCAGCAAAATCAGACTTTCTTCCTCTTCTTGCACAACTCTTCGAGATGCTTCTGAAACTCGACTGTCCTCTTTGGACCCAGAAAATAACTGTTCCTCCTCCTCCTACATAATAAAAATAGCTTGAAATTGTTAAAACAGAAAAGTATACATCCCTGACTGGTTTTCTTCAATATGACAAAGCATCATACCCTAAGATCAACACCAGTAACAGCTTTAACATCATTAAGCTGTTCAATGCTTTGTTCCAGAGATGACCCAGACACCTTTTGTTTCTTACTGTAGGATAACAAGCAGGTATGCATATAATAAAATCAATAAGAAAATGCAATAACCAACCCAAAAAAAATCATGAACCAGCGGAATACTGCAACCCACCTTGGAGGAGGAGGAGGTGAAGAACCAAGTGTTTCAAGTGGTTTCTTCTGGCCAAGAGGTCTTTTTAGAGGTGTCTTTGACCCCATACCAGAAGTGCTAGCTGGGATCTGAGAGCTTAACTGATGCAAAAAGAGGAAAAGAAATCAGGTATCAGCAAGTATTAAGATATCATCAAAAACATAGATGGAACATGCCCTTGCAAACAGAATGATGCCTTGGTATTCCAGAAAAACTTGTAAAGGAAGATTTTGATATTAAAAACAGAGTGAATAGCACCTAAACACAAGCCCCGAATTCAAACCATGAACCATTGTTACAACCCCACATGAAAAAAGAGAATGCCGATAGAAGCTACAAATCCTATCAACCCTAATTATTTTAATATGGTAAGATAGAACCATAAATTCACTCTTGATTATTGGCTAAAAAAACAGACTTGTTTATGAAAGATATTGAAACTGGAAGAACAAAAAAGAAAACAACCAAGAAAAGGAGAAAGTGAGTATAGCAAAGATTCCCGATCTCTCAAAAAGAAGTCGTAATATTTCGCAGAATTTTAACAATACCGAGATCAAATTTATAAATATTTAGATGAATTCAAGCAGATTAATAGTATTTCCTGGATAAAAACCAGTGAGCATAGGAAGGTTATAGAAATTTGAAGAAAACAAAAAATAACTTTTGGATACTATTTGATCCCTAAAACTATAGGTATTGCAACTTTTTGACAAACACATGCATGTTAATTTGCAACTTACAGAGACAGTTGGATCTAGTTGAGATGCAGAGCTTGATGTGGGCAAGCTAGCAGATGTTGGGTGTGGCATGCCAGTGAGTGCTAAAGAACCTCTTGAAAACTCATCCTTCACAGTGCCTTGATTGACACCACTGCCCCGTTTAGTTTGACCAGAATTAACAGAAGGCAACCCATGCAATTTAGATAAATGATTCCTATGTTGCTGCTCAAAAGAAAGGTCGTTAGGTTCCTTTTTTACATATGAAACAGATGAAAACAAGCCAGAATTTTGTTCTGCTGAAGGTTGCCAAGAAGTTGAAGTTTGATGTGGTGCTGTATTGTTTACACCAGTCGACACAGATCCACCTGGCATTCTCTTAGGATCAGTGAAAGAACTTTGTCGTTCTACACCCAAGTGATTTAAACCAATATTCTGATGTGCAATTTGCCTTATGTGTGAATCATGAGGATGAGGTTGGGGTCTGAGAGATGATGAACTAGTAGTTGTCCCGGAAAAATGGTTATAGTTAGTAGTTACCACCACTGCTTCCATATGTCGATGGGAAATGTATATGTTGTTGTTGCTGCTTATTAAGGCCATGATTGTGAACTGAGGATCTTTCAGTTTCTTGACTGAAAGCATTAGAACATGATGATGGTAATTGATTTGGTTGCGCTACTCGAACATCATGTTCCTGAGATTTTTTAGCACCAACGTCCATAGTTGAATAAGTCGGTTTACTCTTCACTTGGATAGCTGAAGAAGTATTATGAGAATGGTCTGCAGCAGGATTCAAATTTCTCTGATGCAGTTGAGCTAATGCATGGGGATCATTAAATTTTGCTCCACTGGAAGTAACCGTTGGCATCCTTACAGGGTGCTGCTGTCCAGAAGAACCTGCGTTGGCTTCTTTCTACAAGAAAAAGGATGGTTCTTAACATAACATTGAAAACAATATCCAACCGCCTTACAAAAAAACATCTGTAAGACTGCATAAACCATCTACTCTACCTACCTGTTGTTGCACTTTTGTCAATGCTATTCTAAGCATCTGATCCCCCACAATCCCCTTCATGAGCTGTACAAAATGATCTTTGGGTATTTCATCTTTCTAGAACAAATTTGTCAAAACATAAAACTTAGTAATGTGAAAAAAGCCTTGCACAACAAACTTTAATAGTTTAGCACAGAAGGGAGGGGAAAAGGACATGATACTAGTGAAACTGGTTTGAGAAACCTACCTTCAATTTGTTAGATAATGTTGTAAGTTGCACGGCTCTATCTTTGGCAAGTTGGGGAATCAAGATAGGGAGCAATAAGCCAAATGGCACCTGCTTACTACGGTTGATTTGGCTACTAGGTTATCCATTAACTGTGGCCTGTTGATTACTCATCTGCTGCAATTTTGCATACTGAGATTCACAGTTGGGATTATTTGTTTTGATTACCTCGTGGTTAAAGACAGGATCTTTTTCGGATTTCTGAACTTCATGTGTTTGAGAATGTTGGGGGGAAACCGGTACAGTCTGGCGTTGGAGACATTCATCTTGAGATTGTTTGTGTGATAAAGTAGGATTGCTTGCATCTTGTGAGGCAACATTTGTATCTGTTCCACGACAGGTCCCTGTTGCTTCAGCTCGATTTCAGATGAAGGTTGCTCTTGAGCAATTTTAGGCTCCTGATTTTGACAGTCGGTCTGGTTGTCATGGGCTCATGGCTAGAAGTTGGCCACATTGGTAATGATTGACTGAATGAATTATTGCTTCCTTCAGAAGAAAAAAATGAAGCAACTGTCATAGCGCTATGTGCGTATGTGATTAAGAATTTATCAAGTAAATAGAAAAATAACATGAATCAACAGCTAATTTATAATCTAGATATTCTGATTATATTATATAGTAATACTGGAATCTTAAATAATGAATAATCATATGTGATTAAGAATTTATCAAGTAAATAGAAAAATAACATGAATCAACAACTAATATATAATCTAGATATTCTGATTATATTATATAGTAATACAGGAATCTTAAATAATGAATAATCAGATAGAAAATTACAAACTCTTCTTTATATATAGGAAACAAGAATTAGAAGAAAAATCTGATAAACAATAGTACTGAGACATAAAGGGGGCAATTTTTTTTTTCCTTATGAAACATGATCTCCCAAAACCCAACCTTACAATAACCCAGGTTGCAATAACAAAGAAACAACCCTAGCACAATACGTCGTGCCGTCTCTTCACCCTTCCTATTGATGTTTTCATCCTTTCTTGATCCCACTATGTTGTTTGCTAATTTATATCATGCATTATTTTGAAATTCATAATGATATACTAGTTTCCATTTTGTCTGCTTATTGTCTCGTTTGTCCTTTAAAATGACATACGATGTATTTCTACCAATCTTAATACAAAAAGGCAAAGGGAGTGAAGTTCACTGATGACTGATGCATAGGAATTTATAACCAATTTACAAATATGGTATCCAGAGCTTAGATATAGTGTAAATTGAAGGATACCTGGATCTGAATCAGAAAGCTAAGAATTAGAAGCATCTCCGCCTATGTCTCTATTTAATGCAGCTTGAAACACTTCAACATCTGCTCCTGAATGCATAGTTTCATCATGTGGATATCAAAACACAATGACGGTACAAGTGAAGCCCCAATTAATGATCAGCAGGTGTTTTTTGGAAAGTAAACAGTAGAGAGAAGAAAACCTCATCATCTTAAAGAAGCTTGACTATAGATGGGTCCATAGCAAAGTAAACAGTAGAGAGAAGAAAACCTCATCATCTTAAAGAAGCTTGACTATAGATGGGTCCATAGCAGCACGTTGTTTATTCGTTGCTCTTTTAAACCAACTGCAACCAGTGGTAGAGCATCACTAAAAAGTTCGGGAGGGCAGTAAAAAAAAACTATAATTTGAAAATCAAATATGATAATCATGTTGCATACAAAAAACTTCATTTCCTTCTTTTTAACAAGCTTTGCTCTTAAAAATAATATAAACTTTCCTACACTTCATCTTTACTTTTCAACTTTTCAAGTAATACAATTTATAAGCCAACCAATTCATTTAAAGGAAGCTAATAACAAATGAATAGAATGATCTATTGGAAAAACAAAGAGTTAGTGATACAGCGTCACAGTCTGGAAAACAATTGAAACAAAACAAACATAGGAAGGCCAAGATACTCTCACCTCTCAGTTCAGATACTATAGAAATTAGAAAAATCACCGCATTCAACAACATTCAGTTTCAAGGTTCAACAACATTCAATTTCAGTTCAGATACTATAGAAATTAGAAAAATCACCGCATTCAACAACATTCAGTTTCAAGGTTCAACAACATTCAATTTCAGTTCAGATACTATAGAAATTAGAAGTCTCATACTAAAATATGTTGTTTATAGAAGTCTCATACTAAAATATTACAAATATTTTTATTTTAAAATATTTAAAGGAGTTTTATAATTAAGCACTCAGATACTAACTTATTCTTATAGATAATATTTAGAACAAGAACTCTTCAAAGAAGTAAAACTAAGCCTAGATTGCATCTTCAAAGTTCCATTCTATCATATTTTTGTCTCCACCTTAAATTCTTCACCAATAAGCTGTTTCAAATTTGAAACTTCCACAGTAACAAACTCAAATGACCTCTCATTCTTTGGTATCCCCAAGAAAGTAACCTTTTCAATGATCCATTTTTGGTCCATTGCAAATTTTCCATTTGTAACATTTGATCTAACAGAAACACTATTGTTATGCAATGCACCATAAAATCTCACAATTGTCCACTGCTCTTTCTCTTGTATATCCACAGCTTCACCATCATCCAAATAAACATGTCCATAACTATTTCCATTTCCATTCAAAACAATCACAAGTTCAAATGCGGTGTTCCGAGCCACTTTCGTTGTCATTGCTTCACCTTGTAAGGCCAAAATGTTACCTTCTCCAACATGCACATTTATGTGATCAGATGGTGCATCAAGTGTGACATGTTTACCCGATTCCGCATTCACCGATTTTGAGAAATTAAAAAGATCAAACCAATTTCCTTTAGGAAAGTATGCATCAACTGTTACTGCACCGGATTGTAGCACAGGTGAGACTAGAACTCCTTTGCCTAGTAGAAACTGTGAGTTTATTTCATATGTTGCACTATCCTCGGGGAATGAAAAGAATAGCGGCCTCGCCATAGGTGTCCCTTTTGTGTTTGATTCATACATTAGTGTGTAGAAATAGGGAAGAAGGCGATAACGAAGGCCAAGCACTTTTCGAGCGGATGCTGCAACTGAATCCCAAATGTAAAGCTCCTGACTGATGGTCTTGTTATCTGAATGATCTCTTGCAAACGGGTAAAAGGCTCCTAACTATACATTAAAGAAAATAAAAAAGTACGTATTAGATATGCATAAATCATAATACAAATTTGAGGAGGAATTAATGTTTGTTACCTGGATCCAGCGACGACAAAGCTCTTCACTAGTGTTATCTAAGAAGCCGCATATATCTGCGCCAACCATTGGCATTCCAAAGATTCCAGAGTTCAATATTGATGGAATTGAGTATGCTAAATCATTCCATGTAGCAGCATTATCTCCTGTCCAATGAGCCGCATACTTTCCCGAGCTTACGAAAGTTGATCTACTCAAAATGAATGGCCTTTTACCAGTTATACTCACCAAAGCCTTGTTAGTTGCTTTAGATTCAAGTAATCCATTCAAATTATGTGAATCATACTCAGTGATATTACCATAATGTAAGGATGTTGCTGGAACCGTTTTGTTGTTAATCGTCAGTCGAACTCCTTTACTGTTAATTTTGTAGGGAGGGTTGTCAAGATTAGAATGTGGAGTGGCATCAGATGTTTTGAAATTTGAAAACTCATTCATGTCAAGCCAAAGACCATCAAAAGGAAGAAGTTCCCTAAACAATTTGATTTCATCACCCCAAAATTCTTGACTACGAGGGTTAAGAAAATCAGGATAGTAAACTGGTCCAGGCCAAACTTCTCCTTGATAGTTGATTCCATTTCTCTTTATGTAAATATCAGCTTGTAAACCTCTAACATAGGTTGCATATGTGTTATTCACATTGATACCTGTGTGCAAAATTTGCCTCAAATCAATGAAATATGTATAAATGCCAAAAATAGGCTATGGTCTTAGAAGAATTAGGTACCTGGATCCAAGATTGGTACATATTTCTGACCATTTTTGTGAAGTGTATCGACAAAATTTCTCATCTTTTCTACCGGAAAATTAACAGGATCGAGTGTGAAATCTTTAAATGCATCCATGTAATCGATATCTGTCCATATAACTTCAAGAGGTATCTCAGCTTTCGCATAGTTGGTTACCACACCTTGCAGATCACTTACATTCTTGTAGCCCCATTTACATTGATGAAAACCTTCACAACGAGTTAACGATTAGCAAAAGAATTGGAGCATGAATAGAAGGACAAAAAAAGGGTGTTGAACTTACCAAAAGACCAATAAGGCACAGGAGCAGGTCTACCAATGAGTTGAGTGTACTGATCCAAAACCGATTCAGGAGAAGAGCCAGCAAAGAAATAGAAATCAAAAACACCACCAATAGCCTTATAAGTAACACGATCACCGCTATAAACAACATCCATTCCATTACTGTTAAGCAGCAAAACGCCATGTGTGGTTCCACTTTTCACTCTTCCATCAGATGAACCCTTTCTCACATCTAAGTAAAAAGGGTGAGAGCCATAAAGGTTCACATCAATATTGGAACTAGCAATATCTTTATTCCAAAGAGTGAATGTTTGGTTTGGTTGTAACTTGAAGGAACTCTTTGTGTGCTCTCCAAAACCATACAGAGAAGCTCTTTTTGATGGTAGAGAGGAAGAAAGTTGCAAGTATTGATCTTTAAATACTAGAAACGTTTCGGGGTTTAAAGGCTTTTGTGGTAAAGTATTAAAGATTATATCTTTGTTGGATTTGCGTGAGATGGTGAAGCCAAATGGGGTTGTTTTGTGGAGTGTGAAGACAAGGTCTGAATCTGGATGTGTGAGTATGTGTTTTGAGTTTTGAGGATTTTGGAAGAGAAAAGAGTGAGATAGAGATGATGAGTCTCTAGGAATCACTTGTTGTGGAATTTCCCATCTTTGATTATTTGAATCAGTGATCCTTACTCTTAGTCTATCTTTGGTCTCAAAACTGCAATTCATAATTAAAAAAAAAAAAAAGTTAATAATACAATTATATGATTATGTTTGTTGAGATAAGAAAATAACATTAAACTATGATTATATTTGTTGAAACAAGAAAATAACACTAAACATAATCACCTAGCAGTGAGGTTGAGGAATGGAATGTCAATTCCATAAATAGAAGATGATTTGATGAGTTTAAGGTTAGCAATCAAAGAGCTTGATGTGGGGTTATTTGTTACACTTGTGATTTTGTAGCCATAACCAACTTGTGAATCTGCCACCGTTTGAGATATGATTATGGAAATTATGAAACACAAGATTAAAGTTGGTAGTGGAGTAGTTTGAATTCTGGAATTTGTAACCATTTTGATATGAGTTTAAGAGAATTTCTAAGGTTGATGAGAAATATGCATGATAGTTCCTCTATATATAGTGAAAACAAATTTACCATGGTGAGATTTATTAAATAATCAAGGTTAATTTATATTTTAATTGGATACAACTGTATGATACTTTTCTTTCTTAATTTGAGCATTTTATTAGATGAGCGTGAGGAGATAACAACTAGTAGTAATTGCAAGCGAATAGTACGTAAATGCATGAATTTAGAAAATATCTTACCGATTGTGTTTCCAATACACTATTGAACAAATTGGCTCCATAAAATAATTGAAGTTTAACGTTCACTTTTACTTTGGCATACAAAATAGATTTTTTTTTAAGTAAATTTTTTTAATAATAAAACTTTATATTACTATAGCATATAATTTAATTACGTACCGTATACTGTATACTATGTATACTATATAGTATATTGGCAAATAAAAACTTAATATCATTTTTTAAAAATATTTATTTATTTGTTACATTCTATTCTATATTTCTATTATAATTATTACATTATCAAAAAATTATTTTAAAATAATTTTAACTTTTAACTTTTTTTTTAATGTAATTTTTACTGTATAAACTACTGCTCCACATCTAAATTGTTATTTTATATTTTATTTATAACAATGAAAATATATCAATAGTTAATATGAATAACTAAATATAAAAGAATTAATTTTGAAAAATATTAAATGTGGGACAATGGCGGATCCAGAAATATTTAATAGTGGGGGCAAATTTTTTTATACTATAATTATCAAGATAAGAAAATATGGCTACTTAAATTCGATCTAAAATTATACATAAAATATCATCACAGTCAAACTATTACACTATTAAATTAAGAATAATATTTTAAAATTTTCAGAAAAATAATAATTTATAATATATAGAACGATATTTCCGCTTAAAAGTATGATTCTTTTTATAAAAATTATTAATTATACATTCACAATATACATATTTTTTACACATCATATGCAAATATTTGTAAAAATAATTAAGAAATGATCTATAAAAAAAATGACACTTTAATAATTAGATATATATGCAAATAAATTTCTCATCGGTCTACACATCATGACAATCAATTTTAAATTTATATTTAAATTTATATTGTGGTATGTATTTAATGTTACATAAGTGTATCTAATTAAACATAATAATTAATAATTATTATTTTATTTTATTTAAGATTGATTTAAATAAATAACAAATATTTTTAATGAGGCAAATGGAAAAATTTAGTTATTTGTAACAAACAATTTTTTGTCTTTGTGGGGGCTGAAGCCCCCTTAACACAATATGTGCATCCGCCCATATGTAGGATAAAACATTTTTTTTAAAGAAGGGTTTTTTTAGTTTCTTACCTTTAAATATAGAGGAAACAAGTAATAGCATGCAAAATGGTTTAATTAATGTGGTATTGCAGAACAATGTTCCGGAAGGTGGTTTTTAAAAAAAAAAACGTGAGTTATTATTAAAATAAACGGAACCACGTGTCAAAGGTCTAATTAGACTATTAAGGATCACACAGATTGTGCATAGATATGAACTAGAAAATCACATTTACTCCTTTCATAGACTAGTTTTGTTTTAATTAATCTTTTTCTTTTTCTCATCTTTGCATCAAGTTTTGAAATAATAAAAATCGTACTATTTTGTATAATTTCTCGTAATTACTTTGGTCAGATTCTCACGTAACAATTTTTTTCTATTGCTGTATAATGTATCAAAATAAATAACTAAAAATATAAAGTTTTATATAATGTGAAGACCCACTTTAAAACTGGAATCTGGTGTATAGCATGTGACATTGCCCCCACACCATTTTCGGTTTACTTATTCTTGCCAAGTGCCAACCAGTGATAGCTGTGTTAGACCACTGTTTACAAACCCTAATATATTTATTTTCTATCTCTAGTTACATTTGCACCATTAATATAAACGAATAATAATACTGACTGTTTACAAGATATTGCAATTTTACTATCTTGACTTTTTCTCGAAATTTGTCTATCAGACAAAACCATTTACTAATTTATAAAATAGTATGTTTTTACAAAACACATCCCCTCTCAAATTTTATCCTTTCCTTTCGAAAATACAACAAAATGTATTACTATTTTATAAATTATTTTATTTCAAATGAAAGTTTTCATATATTGTATATAGATTTTGGACAGTTTCGATATTCATTGTTATCACGCAAAAGCATCAACATGTATTATTGTAGGTTAGGTATTGCCAGATTTAGCTAGACTCACTTTCCACTTTAGTTGTATGATTAAATATTCTTTAGAGAGAATTTTATTTGGAGTGAAAACTTGAATAACAAAAAACTAGTTATAACTTGGGGGCATGGAGTGAAAGAGTTACTGTTTAATTTTAAGTTAGAATAAAAAAGTCCTATTTTATAGGACAGATTTAATCTTTTAATTGTATTAAGTAGATGGTTGGTTATGCTATGCATTTAGTTGTTAAAATATACTTATTATTGAAATTAATTAAGGGCTTCTTTAAGTTATGTCTGAATTAATTTAAATTCAAATTACCATTTTATATGTACCGACTATACTAGGAGGAAGGAATATAAGTTTGAAGTAATTTAAATCCTAGTTGAAAAGTGTTTTCCTATTTAATGTTGAAATGTTTTAAATATAATTATTTATATATGGTCTGCAATACACGTTAAAGATTAAAGATTTATTTTCTGACCACTAAGGAATCAATATTTTTAAACTTGTAAATGAAGCCATAAATTTATTTCAGGTTCACATAACTGTTGTACCCTAAATTTTGCCCCCGACTTTTTATCTGCATCATTTACATTTAGTATTCTTATTTTATCTCAAAAATTCAAAAAAAAAAAAATGTAGCGTCATATATGCATTTGCATCATTCTCATTCAAAATTTAAAAAATATATAATTCATTCATTTCATACATCATCTCACACTTTATAGTTTTTTTATATAGACTAACCATTGCATGATTTTAATATTTTAATTTTAGTTCAATTTATTTTGAACTTCTATTAAAATGTTAAAACAATTTTATTTTTGTTTTATTATTACTTGCTACTTTTTGTTTTTTAGGTGCATTTCTTATAAAAGTGAAGGTCCAATTCAAGAGTATTTGGTACAATGTTTCAAGGCCCATTTGTAAACATTGATTCAAGTCCAAGACTTTTTTAGTCATGAGAAAATCTGTTGGGACCCATCTCAAATGCTTCACACGATGAAAGTTTTCCAGCAAAAGCCATGTTCACGTTTTTTCACCATCAAGAGGAATTGCATGACATCACACTACAGACAAAACAAAGAAAATATCTTCACAGCATCAGGTTTCACTCGTGAAAATTCCTCACGCGTTTTTGATTCCACTCCGGAAATAGTGGATCGAAAAATGCTCATGCTTATCCTCTCTTCATCCTCAATTTACGATCTCACCCTCACTTCTCAATCCCTATATAACAAGACCTCATTCACAGAATAAAGGGGGGAAGAAAAAAGCATTGTCACGCTGCCAAAATCACTCTAGAAATCTTCCTCCAGGCAAACTTCATTACCATCATTCAAACCTTCAACCTGCAAATCACGCTAAAACCTTCATCTACACAAACTTCAACTCAAACACCACCTCACAGAAACCACACATTCCACACCATATCCAAACCTTCATTCATACCAGACTCCCGTCCATCACCATACCTTGCAAATCGTAACAACAACTCAATCACCTTCACCGATCCAAAGCAACATCATCATCAGAACCAGGCTCGCATTATCGTCAACATCATCAGAAGCGGCAAAACAACCATACCACGACACCAGCGGACTCAACCCAATCGCGATCTACACGCGAGCAACAACAACATCAACATCGATGACATCAACACGCGGAGAAGCTGAAAAGAAAATCAAAGCAAAGACAAAGTAAGACAGATTCACCCGGATTCTTCTTCCTCCGATAACTTTCGGATCGGTAATTTCTTCAATCTTCGCTCGCACTTACGTTATAGTATGTGATGATATTATATGTGGACTCATGTATGATGTATTGTGGTGGTTTGCTTCCTTTACGAGCTGTTGCTGTTGCATTTTTGTGCATACTCTGCTTTTGCTTGCCTTTGTTTGATTCCGTTTGTTGTTCTGTTCGTTGTAAGAGAGATCGAGTGAGAGGAAGAAATAAGGCGTGAGATTTTGATGAAAGAATTGTTGTTATTTGTTTCGTTCGTCCGATTTGAGTAGATGAGAGATTATTTGAGATGAGAGGTTTATTCTGGAAAAAAACTTGAGAGATAAACAGAGAGAATTGTGAGAAAGATGACAGGGAGGCGGACCATTTAGTCATCTCTAGGGTTTATTTTCGTTTGGGCTTTGTGATAGAAGGCCCTGTCCGTTTTTCTTTTCACACATCTGATACCGCAGCCACACTCCCCTTGGCTGCATTCAATTTGAATCTTGGGCCTTCTCTCTTATGGGCCTAACGCCCCTGCTACTTACACCCCCCTTTGTTATGTTTATTCTTGAGCCCATTTTTAGTTGTTTTTTGGTTTAGTACCTTTTAATTTTTTGTTGTTATTTCCAAATCTTCAAAAATATAAAAATATGCTTAATTAGATTTTATTTTTCTACTATCATCAAAAATACCAAAAATATGTTTAGATTTAGATTCTATTTTTCATATTAAAACCACCAAAAATATGTTTGTTTTAGTTAAATTTTCTTTTAGAATTTAATATGCTTATTTTTTATATTTTCTTTAATTATTTTCGATTAATATTTGTTAGTATATTTTTGTCATTTATTCATGCATCATTATATATATCCGTTGCTAATGTTTTCTTGACTTTCGTGAGGTACCACTATCCTTGAGCCATTGAACTTTATTGTGGACATTTATATCTCATTTTAATTTTTGTATATATTATCCTTTTATTTTCCGCTTTAATTTTCGATTGAGTTGTAATAATTAGTAGTTAATTTTCATCCCCATTCGTTTAAGTGTGTAATCCCCATCCCCGAGGCCTTGTAATATTTTTATCGCTTTCCTTTACCGCTTTATTTTATTATTGCTTGCATGCTTTAACCGTTTTTCAAAATAAAAGAATATTAGGTTCTTAGCCGTTTTCTACCATAAGTCGATTGCACTTCACGCATCGCCATCAACCGTACTTACACATGCACACTTGCATGTACACTCTTATTTTACCTCTTTCATGTTCATTCCTTTATGTTTGAACCCTTATGCTTGTATGGATTTTACCTGTATGAGCTTGTATGTTTCATTTACTTCTTCCATCTTCTTTTTTAAATAAAAATGTTCACCCCCGCATTACTTGGTCCATATACCAAGCCCCTAACCAACTCTTTGTAAGTCGAGTGCCTTGTGCACCGCCATCGACCTGTTTTCAAAACTCTTTTCATAAAAACCTTGACTTTTGTCATGTGATCTTCTTTAAACTGTTTTGTGCTCTTGCACTCTTTTTCTTTTAAAAACTTGTTTTCAATAAAACTCTTTTTCAAAACTTTTGAGCAGAACTACAAATGCTCTGACTTCTCCATTGCACTTAGGAGGTATGTAGGCACAAGATGTTTATGTCTTGCCGAGCAAACTTTTGTAAATAACCTTTTCTTTTCTTATTTCTTTCTTTTTAGCAAACAAAATCGCTTTAACTTTCAAACACAGATTTTCAAAAGGTTCCTGTGGAGTACCACAGATGTGAGGGGTGCTAACACCTTCCCCTTGCATAACCAACCCCCTTATCCAGATTTCTTTTTGTAGTTTTTTTCGAGTTTTTTCCCTTTCCTATTTTGGAATCAAAAAAGTTCGGTGGCGACTCTTGCTTTTAAACGAGGTAAGTTAACCAATGACTTAAACTCAAATTTTCCGCCGCTACAGAAAAGTGGCGACTCTGCTGGGGACTTCTCTAAGTGGGTTTAGCCTATTTTGTTTATCTGTGTGTTTAAGTTATTGCTTCTTGTTTGCTATTTCTTTTTGTATATATCTTTCTTTTTGTATATATATTTGCTTATATGGGTGCTTGGTTGATACTTGTGTGAGATAAGTCCTATACCCGGACTTGAGTGTACATTAAGATAGGATGTGGTATAGTCATTTTGGCTTATGTGGAGTTATTCCTTCGTGAGCTGACTTGAGACCCACAACTCAGTGGAGAATGGCTTGGCTAAAGGTGATAGTGTTGAACGAGTCAGTCGTGAAAGCATTGTTACTTTTGGTTTGGTCTGTAAAGCTGAGGACCTTAGAATACCTTAACCCATCTTAGCCTTTTAGGACGTAGTGCGGAGACTATTTGGGTGAAGTCCTAATTGGTTGTCACGCGATACTACACTCGAGCGAGTTTCTCTTTAGAATATTATTGGTTGGTGAGTAAGTCGCTTAAGCCGATAATATTCTCGAGATGGAATGCAGACCTTGGGAACTTTGTAGAACCCGTTGTACAGGTACAAAAATCCTTAGCACATACCTTTATGGGTGGTTCTTAACCATGGCTCCATGCTCGTGACTTTGAACCTTGTTTGTGTGACCCTGTGTGACCTTGATTATGATGGATACATAAACCATGCATTCGTTTGATTTCCAAGGAACTCATAGGTCTTTCTTTGTAAACATCATAAGTTTCATCAAACTCAATGGATCTTGGGTGTTGATGGGGTGAAAACCCTAATCCACCAAAATGGATGATTGATCTTGATGATAACTTGATCATTACTTTGATCCAATTTGGGATTTACTTCCTTCACGCTTTGATGTTTACAAATTAATAACTTGAATTCTTTGAAAATCAAACATTAACAAAAACAAACATTGCATTTGCATTGCATCATTTGCATACTTCATGCATTTATCCAGGTTGTCCAGAAAACTTATCCTTGTTTGTCTCCATCTTCAGAGTTGTTTGTCTACTGTCAAGCTGATTCCTCGACACATTGAACCAAAAGCATGTATCTGAAAAGTATGGAAGAACTTCAACAAGACCAAGAGTTGCTAAGAGCAGAGGTCAGCCAGTTGAAAAGCCAGATGAATCAGATTATGGAAACCCTGCAAGTCTTGTTGAAGAGAGAATGCAACTTTCCTCTGATTGTTACAAAGCAAGTGGGTATTCCTTTAGCCCTTTCCGTTGCTACTCCAACTCAAGGGAAACCATCTGTTATGTCGTGTAATTCATATTTTGGAGTAGAGAAGGAAACGCCTGTTTGCTTTCCTCAATCAGTGCTTCGTAGGACTCTGCATCAACATCCATTGTCTATTCCTTCTCCAGGGAACAAAAAGCAGAAACAAGATCAGAATCGTGATAGGACTCGCTTTGATCCTATTCCTATGTCATGCACTGAATTATATCCTGTTTTGGTTCGAAAAGGGTTGATCACAACAAGATTCATGCCTCCTCCTCGAGATCCTCCTTCCAAAGGATTCCAGTCTGATCTTTGCTGTGAGTTTCATCAAGGTGGTGTAGATCATGATTTAGATGGTTGTTGTGCATTGAAGACTAGAGTTCAAGAGTTGATGAGGACAAATGTTTTATCTTTCATGGGTGTTGGTCCCAGTGTTGTCACTAATCATTTTCCAGATCAAATTGGCTGAAGACAAGTCAAAGCCAAATATTCCTAAAGCCAAGTGTTTCAGACAGGATAGCTCATCTTTGTTGCTGATTAGTCACTAGGCCTTTGTTTCTTAACTGTTTGCATCTCCTTTATTGTATTGTTTACTTTCAAACTTGTTTATTCTTGAATGTTAAATTTAATGAAATGAACATTGCATATTTTGAATTCATTTACCTCCACTATGTTTATGTTTATACCTTCTCTTACAAAAAAAAAATTGTTCTATTTGCTTTCTCTATCAAACTTGTGTTTTATGCAGAGATTTGAGGGAGGATGATGACAACGAAATACCCAAGTTGTTGATCTGTATGCTTTCAAATAAAACTTTGTTGATGATGTACAGGCATTGTTTCAATTCCCAAACACTGGAGAAATAAGGAAGTTAATCCCTTGTTAACCCCTTTGAGCCTTCGAAGTAGAAGTTTCTTTCTATACGAAAAAATCCGCATTTTAAACCTGGGGCAGGGTAGTTCTCAGTTAATTTGACTGTGCATTCTATTTTAAGAGAATCATTCAGTACACCTTTCAACAAAGGTTTCAATCACAAGCTTTCCTCCGCATACGTCAACGAAGTGTTGGAGATGTCAATCAAAAGCCAATGATGGTTCATCAATCATTAAGGAAGGAAGTCGCTATCTTTCAAAGAAAATGTGTATTAAAAAAAATAAAAGAAAAGCCTGCTAAGTCAAAAATCCAAAAAAATGACTTAGGCAAAAATAAGGGCATCCCGCTGACTGTAAGTTCAAAAATAGACAGTTCAGGCAAAAGTTAGGGATATCAAAAGAAAAAGATGAAAAAAGAGAAGTCAATAAATTCTTGAACAAACACAATGTTGTGATTATCAAAAGGAAGAAGTGACTGCAATCTCTAAAGTTATCTTTGCTTATGAACTATCATCATTATCAAAGGTGCAATTCCAGAGGTCTTTTGGAACCTGAATGCATAGGTTAAATTAACTGAGTTTTAGGACTGGAGACCATCATGAAGATGGGATGGGTACAATCAAATTTTGATCCTTATATCCTTTGTTTCTAAAACCGTGAACCTGACCACGTTACAACCTTTAAAAGACCTAATTGAAGCAAGGTTTGTTTGAAAGCATACTACAACAAGGTTGCGTAAGCTGACTCCCATGAGATTTGCTAATCATTTGTTTTGATATCATGCCTTTGCTTTATCTTTCACTTTGAATGTCTTAACCTCTATGTTTTGACCAGTGATTCCATTTGCTTTACATCAATGACATCATTCCAATAATGATTTTGATTTCAAAAATATGTTTTGAGCATTGTATTAAAATTACCATTCTTGAATGAACATTTTATTTGCAAGTAAGCACTCACCTTTCAGGAAGTTCAAACAGTCGAGAAACTTGATCAGTGATCCTATTAGGGGCACATTATTGCAAGATCCTGTTGTTCAGATGTTCAGCCAAGATTTATTGATCATAATATCCTTTCAAGACTTATACTGGGGCAAGCCATCCCAACATGCATTTCAAGAATTGAAGCCATGATCAGTTCATCCCCAGTACAGTTCAACTGAAGCCATGATTAGTTAACTTGCAACAATCAGTCAATCAAGGACAATCTTCTTCAGCAATCCCCAAGCAGTTTTATCAGTCCTTCTCAAAGGATCATCATTTTGATATAGTTACCCGTGTAATAGAAGTGTGTTTAAGCATCTTCTTCCCAAGCAGAGTTGGCAGAGTTCTCGTGTTGAGGAATCAGGGTCCCAATATTTCCTCACAAAAGAGTCTCCATCAGTTATCACCAACAATTGCACTGCGTTGATCATATATCATGCATAGAAAAATTCAAACATCATGCATTGAAACAAATTTCATACTCATTTACATTTTCCGAGGTCCTGTTGCTATCAACGTCTTCACCTTGAGATCAAAGTCCAACTTACTTGGCACCTATCCAAAACAGATAATTGTTTGTCTTCTTCGTCTAGTGTTGTTCCTAGATGTATCCTTTCTTCATTCAGTTCCATTCCTGGATGTTATGATTTCTCTCTCTTCTTTCAGTGCCATTCTTGAAAGATTTCCACCATGCTTTATCTTGGTTCTCTTCAATCATGTTTTATCTTGATTGTCTCCGATCATGCTTTATCCTGATCGCTTTCAACCATGCTTTATCTTGGTTCCCTTCAATCATGTTTTATCTTGATTGTCTCCGATCTTGCTTTATCCTGATCGCTTTCGACCATGTTTTATCTTGGTGACCTTCAATCATGTTTTATCTTGATTGTCTCCGATCTTGCTTTATCCTGATCGCTTTCAACCATGCTTTTTCTTGGTTCTCTTCAAACATGTTTTATCTTGATTGTCTCCGATCATGCTTTATCCTGATCGCTTACACCATGTTTTATCTTGGTTCTCTTCAATCATGTTTTATCTTGATTGTCTCCGATCATGCTTTATCCTGATCGCTTACACCATGTTTTATCTTGGTTCCCTTCAATCATGTTTTATCTTGATTGCCTCCAATCATGCTTTATCCTGATCTCTTACACCATGATTTATCTTGGTTCCCTTCAATCATGTTTTATCTTGATTGTCATTTGATGCTGCTTCGATCGTGCTTTATCTTGAACGTCTCTGATACATTCTTCTCAAAGTTCAATCATGTTTTACTCCTGATTACCTTTGATGCTGCTCAATCATGTTTTATCTTGATTGCCTTTGATGTTATCCAATCATGTTTTATCTTGATTGCCCTTTACGTTATCCATTCATGATTTATCTTGAATGCCTCATATATTCTCTCCTCGAAGTCCAGTCATGTTTTATCTTGATTGCCTTTGTTGTGTATCTTCCTTTCCAAATTCATTCTCGTTTTACTCTTGAATGATTTTTGATGTGGGTTTCAGAGATCTTTCATTCTGAATTTCTCTGTTGATCTTCTGTCTAGATTTCCTTTCATGTTTTACTCTTGAAAGCTTTTGTTGACTATCTCTTTCCCTTGCGAAGTCCAGTTTTATTCCTGGGTACGCTTATCTTTTCCCCAGCTGTTTCTTTTACTCGAGTCTATTACTCTTTCCTTTTGTTTATTCCCTTACGGAGTTCTTGTGTCTTGTACCATGTTTCCCCATCAATAGTTTGTCTCTCGTGGTGCGATATTCCCCACAGAGATTCGAGTCTGTCTCATATCATACAAAAACAAAAAAAAAAAGAGTCTCTGCATTCATGGCATAACATATATTTGCATCAAGGGGCAAAATTCAGGTTTTAAGTATTTAATTATCTTCTGCCTGATATCTTGATGACTAAGTCATTCAAGCTACATGGCTAAAGATAATTAAATAGGGGCAGCTGTTGTACCTTAAATTTTGCCCCCGACTTTTTATCTGCATCATTTACATTTAGTATTCTTATTTTATCTCAAAAATTCAAAAAAAAAATATATGTAGCGTCATATATGCATTTGCATCATTCTCATTCAAAATTTAAAAAATATATAATTCATTCATTTCATACATCATCTCACACTTTATAGTTTTTTTATATAGACTAACCATTGCATGATTTTAATATTTTAATTTTAGTTCAATTTATTTTGAACTTCTATTAAAATGTTAAAACAATTTTATTTTTGTTTTATTATTACTTGCTACTTTTTGTTTTTTAGGTGCATTTCTTATAAAAGTGAAGGTCCAATTCAAGAGTATTTGGTACAATGTTTCAAGGCCCATTTGTAAACATTGATTCAAGTCCAAGACTTTTTTAGTCATGAGAAAATCTGTTGGGACCCATCTCAAATGCTTCACACGATGAAAGTTTTCCAGCAAAAGCCATGTTCACGTTTTTTCACCATCAAGAGGAATTGCATGACATCACACTACAGACAAAACAAAGAAAATATCTTCACAGCATCAGGTTTCACTCGTGAAAATTCCTCACGCGTTTTTGATTCCACTCCGGAAATAGTGGATCGAAAAATGCTCATGCTTATCCTCTCTTCATCCTCAATTTACAATCTCACCCTCACTTCTCAATCCCTATATAACAAGACCTCATTCACAGAATAAAGGGGGGAGAAAAAAGCATTGTCACGCTTGTCATACCCCAATTTTTGACCTAAGATACCACCTCATATCATTGCATATGCATCATTTGCATCTCTAACAAATTGCATTAGCTTGTGTTTGCTACTTGTGACTCAGCAGGGTTTAATCAAGAAAACACTCATCAGTACAAGTAACAATCAATTAGGGTTTTGTTCTCCCTTCATCTCAAATGAATCATCTTCATCAACAATTAACATTTGGTCCTAAAAAATCCATCTCAACAAGCTCAAAGGCTCTGAATCGACTGAATTAGGGTTTTGACTGAAGTTAGCATACTCCTGACTTTTGCTCAGGATTTGATCTAATGACTTGGGACATGATATCAAGACCTCAAGTGCATCATTTTGACTTAATCCATTGGCTCATAACATCTTCTACACAAAGATTGATCAGACAAATCCTCAGATCAGGGTTTTGAACTATCAGGGACTGAAATCAGGGATCACATTTGGGAAACCCTAAAAACCCCCAGGAAGTCAATCAAAGGTTTCAATCATCCTCAAATAATCCCTATGACAATATACAATGGAAATTACATCTCAATTCAAGATCCACAGTCATCAATTTCATCAGGTCGACAATTAGGGTTTTTGACCTAATTCACTGAACCACTGACTTTTTAATCAGGACATGGTGCTACAACTCAAACCATGGCTCAATATCCTCTAATGCTTCAATGTGATCCATTCATACCATTCATTTGGTGAGATTAGCCTGTTTCATTTGAAATCTCCAGAAACGCGATTCGTCTGAAAAAGTCAACTGTACAAGAACACCTTTGACTTTTGGGAATTTTGGTCAACCATGACTTTTGAAGTTTTGAATCATCAATATATGATATATGAAGTCATTTGATCAAGGAAAATCAATAAAATCAATCAAGAATCAAAAGTCAAAAGTTTGACTTTTCATACTTAGAAAAATTTCTAAGTGTTTTTCAATGGTTTTTTCCAAACTTTGGAAGGGAATTTCTCAAAATTTCACCTACAAACTGAAAAAAACTTCCAACATGAAAGTTGTAGATTTTGATCCAATGAACAACTTTGACACATATAATTTTTTTCCAAAAGATCCACCATTTAAGAGAAATGGAGCTTCAAAGTTGGCATCTTTTGAAAAATGCACTTAAAATCTCACTTTCTTCAAAGTTCATGGATCTTTTTCACCCACTTCCTTAAGGATCTTGAAGAAACTTTCAACTAGGGTTTTGAAGTGTGTAATATGAGCTTTCCAAAATGTCCAAGAGCATGAAAAAATATGGAGTGTAGCCATGGTTTTGAATTTTGACATTAGTGAACTTTTTCACTTGAATTTTCACCATTTTTCACTAAGTTTCAAGACTACATGACCTATAATCCAAGCAATGATGCATAGAAGCAATAATTGAGAGATATTTTCTGATTAGAAGATCAGAATGGAAGAGGATAAGAAGCTAGAGTTTTAACCATGGTTTGGTCACTTTAACCATTTTGCATTAAATGTAAAAGATTCCTTTTTATCTCTTAAGCCAAATCACCAATTCTTGATCAACTTGCAAAGGTCTGAGTTCAGAACTCTTGGCCTATAAATAGAGATGCAAATCACTCTTCAAATCACACCAAAACCTCACAATTATAGGTTTTCTCTCTTCTTTCTTAGAATGCAAGTTTCTTAAGTTTCAAAGAGGTAGAAATGTCAACCTCCAAATCCTTGAAGCTATGGCCAAAGTGATGATTCTAGCAAACCATAAACACCATATGGGATGTGTTTGAATCACTCATACACCCAAAAACACCTCAAAACTCAAAATCACTACCTCACTTCCATATTTGCATATATTGAACCTTATCATGCCAAAATCCATACCAAGCTATATCTGTCCAAACTAACACTTCCAACACCTCATATATATCACATATGAACTATCCCAACACTCATCATCAATCAAAAACTTCAGAATCACCAAGCTCGATTCATACTTGAAGCAACTGCAGATCGGGTTCCACCAACTGATCCAGATGTTTTCAATCCACTCCAAGCATCCAGACACCTTCCATATGGTCCATTGAAGCTATCCAGATCATCAAACAACTTCTGTAACACCTCTATTGCAGAATTCGAATCCCAGCTTGGCCGTTTTTGAAGGTAAGTGCTATGAACTTCAAACTCATACATACATGCATCATAAATGAAAAATTGAGTTGCTATCTTGTTTCTGCACTATCACTGATCAATAGCCCTCAATCAATTTCACAATTCATCAATTATACACAATTTTAGATTGAATCATAAGATTAGGGTTCTTCGTGTTCATCAGAAAACCAATGATCTTAGAGTGAAAATAAATGCAATTAAATGATACCATTGTGTTCCTCGTCCAAAACCGAGCAAGATAGACTATCTACTTGATCAAAACAATCCAGTTTCAAAGATTTTCAAAAATCAGTTGAAGATGTGTTCTTGGCGCGTTTTTTGGTTTGAAAAATTCAAATGTTTGTTTTCAAATATAATTAAATGGAAGCGTGTGAATAACAAGCTGCGCGCGCAGCTCAGTTGGCAAGTGTTTTGAGTTGTGAGAGAGAGGGCGTGGGTTCAAACCCTGGCAGGACCAAAACATTTTTTTTGACACTATTTTCTTTCATTTTCTTTAACAACTTCACCAATTAATTTAACCAATCAAAATTCATTTTTTTTCACTTCATTTTTTGCATACTCTTTGTTTAATATATATATTTTAAGAATATCAAAAAAAAAATCATCAAAAAATATTTATTTGATACATTTTTAAATAGTTTTAAAATGACTTGTTTTTAAGTAATTTTAATACTTTTAAATACTATTTTTCATTTGATTTTCAAACTTAGTAACTTGTAAATATTTTTTGAAGCAAATCCTAATTATCTAAGTGTTAATTGAGGATGATCTTTTGATTAAATTGACTTCTTTCAAAATTCAAATCGTTTTAAAACGAGCGATCGCGATTCTTTTCAAAAACAATAAACCATTTCTTTTTGAAACTTTTGATTAAATCTTTTAATTGATCAATTGGTTTTCAAAACGATGGGGGCCTCTCGAATATTAGAGAGTATAAGTCCCTTTTCTTTTTCTTTGTACAGTTTTTCAAACAGAAAACTTTTTCCAAATTACTTCCAAACAGTTTTTAAAACAATAAATCTCAAAAACCATCCACCCTGTTTTATGAAAATAAAACAGGGGCCTCTCGAATATTAGAGAGTGTAAGTCCCACTCCTTTTTCTTTTTTGTACAGTTTTTCTTCAAACAGAATAAACTTCTTTCAAAACAAACTTTCAAACAGTTTTTCAAAAGCGAAACCTCGCGTCTGTAAATAAAACAGTCAACCATGTTTTGTAAATAAAACATGGGCCTCCATGTAGGTATAAGTCCCGAGCCCTTTCGTACATACCCATTCCAGTACATGAAATTAGGTATTTCATTGTACGTCTTTTTGTACATACACCTTTTTTGTACATACCTCGATCAGTTTGTTTTTAAACTTTGAATAACAAACCAAAAATGAAGGTTTCTTTAAATCTTCCCAAAAATATACCATGGGCCTCCATGTAGGTATAAGTCCCAAGCCCCTTTGTAAATACCTGTTTACATAGCTTTGAATAAATTCAAGTGGACCTCTCCTCGAGTATGAGTCCCGAGCTCTGTGTATACAAATGGATCATGCTTACAGGTATATTTCCTTCATAAACTCCATTATATACACACACTTTGTCATATATATAATTGTTCATACCTGTTCATGTTTGTTAATACTTGTTCATGTTTGTTCATATGTGTGATATGTGTGCTTGTTCAACTTAGTACAACACTAGGTTCCCCATAGCCTCCTATTGGGCTTCGTGCAAAGAATCTCCACTAGTTTAGGTTAGGACATAGAGTATGGTTTCCCGGTGAAATCTCTCTAAGAGCTCAGACCAACTATACCATGCCTCCCCTTGGGCTTTGTACAAACGAGTGACCCTCCCATAGCCTCCTCTTGGGCTTATAATGCAAGGACCCTGGATTGTCCCTCCCATAGCCTCCTCTTGGGCTTACAATGCAAGGACCCTCGGATAGCCTCCTCTTGGGCTTCGTACAAGGACCCACGGGCTTCTTATAAGCATCCCCAATATCCAAATCAAATACCCTAGGAGATTAGACATTTTTCATCTCTATGATAGGAGTATCTCTTCTATATCATCACAAACAATCAATCAATCAAACTTTTTGCCACAAGGCTGGCTAATCAATCAAACTTCTTTTTGCCACAAGGCTGGCTAATCAATCAAACTGTTTTACCACCGTACTGGATGATTAATCAAAGTTTTTGTCACAAGGCTGACTTCATTGAAACTTTTGCCACAAGGCTGGCTGATTAATCAAAGTTTTTGTCACAAGGCTGACTTCATTGAAACTTTTGCCACAAGGCTGGTTAAACACAAAAACATCTTTATCATTCTAAGCACCCTAAGTGGCATGGCCCCGGGCTTATAATGAAAAGATTTTCAAACAAATCAAACAGATGTATGTGATGATATAGATTAGATACATCTAGCATTTAGACGACATTTGTCTATTTTCCTTTGCTTCCACTAGCATAAGTGGGAACTACGATTGCTCTGACTTTCTCAACATCCCTTTGAGAATACGTAGGCACAAGGTCGATCCTTGGCGAGCAAAACAAAACAAAAAAACCATTCAAACCTTAGCACCCGTAGACCCCGAGCTACAGATGCTCTGATTCCCTCTAAGGGATATGTATGCAGAGGATCGCGATGATCTTTGCGAGCATAATCAAACAAACACCTTAGGTCCCATCTTTTTCACAAGAACCTCCACCACAACAAGAATGGAATAAACAAAACAAAGAAACCTATAGAGTACTATAGATACGTTGGGTGCTAATACCTTCCCTTCGTATAACCAACCCTCTTACCCGGAATCTCTCCCCCACTTTTTAGGTTATTGCAGCTTTTTTCCTTTTCCTACTTTGGAAACAATAAAAAGTTTGGTCGGTACAAAAGAAAAATCATTTTTTTTGAGCACTCGAGCCCAAAGAAGGCATCAGGTGTCTCATCCACAAAAAAGAGGAACAAAACGGTTTTTCGCCCGCGACAGAAAAATGGCGACTTCACTGGGGACCATCTTTTTATTATTTCCAAAGAAAGGGTTATTTTTATTTGTTTTGTTTTTATTCTTGTTACATGTTTGGTTCTTTGGTTTCGTTACATCTGTGGTTCTGTTACAAGTGATACATTATGGACAAATCCTAACCCGGATTAAGTACACATAAGAAATTAGGTGGAGGGTATAGTCATGTGCAGGCGCACGTGAGAATCCTTCCGCTCAGTGGAGGTTCCTTGTTTGTAATATATGTTTAGCGAGTTAATTGCGAAGACATTGTTGCTTTCATTGAACTGTAGAAGCTGAGAGACCGTAGAACCCCAACCCATCCTGGCCTTATTAGGTTGTGGTGCAGAAACTATTCAGGTGAAGACTTGGATTAGTTGTCATGCGGAGAACCACACTCAGACGAGTTTTTCTTGAGAATATTGCTGGCTCATGAGTTTAATTGTGGAAAGCCGGTAATATCCGAAAGAAAAATGTAGACTCTGACGTATCAGTAGAACATGTTTTGCAGGTGATTAACTAGAACTATCCCATATTTGGTTCTCTGACCTCATGCTCGTGACGCTGGACCTTTGAACCTGTGTGTACCATGTTTGTGTTACCATGTTTGTGTTGCCATGTTTACAGTACCATGTTTGCGTTACCATGTTTGCGTTACCATGTTTGAATATGTGGCATCCATGCATCCATGCATTCATACATCCATAAAAAATAAAAAAATCTTTTTCCATAAAAACATGATTTTTTCCAAACAATTAGAGAATTTTCTTTGCAAACATTATAGGATTAGGTTATGGAGTGGGTAAAAAGGCATACCAAGAGGTACGGTTTCAAAGAGCCTAATGTGGAAAGACTGAAAGAGTTAGCGTCTTTTGTACAAGATCCTTCTGATTTTAGGAAAAGCCATGGAAAGCTTTTGCCTATCTTGAACACTCATGTTGATGAAGGACTTCTCAAAACTCTGGTTCAGTTTTATGATCCCGTCTACCGGTGTTTCACCTTTCCAGACTATCAGTTGGTACCAACCTTGGAAGAATATGCCAATCTTTTGGGTATTCCTGTGTCAGACCAAATACCTTTCAATGGTTTGGAAGCCATTCCTAAGTCACCAGTCATTGCAGCAGGTACCCACTTGAAGAAATCTGAAATAGAGAGTAATTGGACTACCAAAGGAAACCTTCCAGGTTTGCCTTCACAGTTTCTAATAAAGAGAGCCTTTGATTTCATCGAGACTGGTAGCATGATAGCTTTTGAAGCTGTACTAGCCTTGCTCATCTATGGGTTGGTTCTGTTTCCCAATATCGACGACTTTGTTGATATCAATGCCATAAAGATCTTTTTGAATGGAAATCCCGTTCCGACTCTGCTTGGTGACATGTATTTCTCTGTCCATCATAGGAATCACCAAGGTGGTGGAATTATTGTATGTTGTGCACCTCTGTTGTTCAAATGGATTGTTTCACACTTACCTAAGTCTCCCATTTTCACGGAAAACCGGGAAGGTTTACGTTGGTCTCAAAGACTTATGTCTCTTACTAATAATGATATTCAGTGGTATACCTTGGCTCGCTGCGGTACAGAAACCATTGAAAGTTGTGGAGAATTCGCCAACGTACCCCTCATTGGTACACAAGGAGGAATTAACTACAATCCGGTCCTAGCCCGACGACAACTCGGGTATGCAAATTCAACTAAACCCATTGGCCCTACCGTGGAAAGTTACTTTTATCAGGAAGGAAATGATCCTCAAGGGTTGAAAACAAAAATGGTGAAAGCCTGGTACGACATCCGATGGAAAGAAAAAGGTGAGATAAAGAACTGTATCGCTACGAGCGCCTACACCTGTTGGGTAAAGAAAAGAGCAAGGGAGTTTCAAATGCCTTATGATTATGAAAAACCCATGTTCCCTGTGGTGCCTCAACGATCCAACATTCCCGCTATGGAGGAATACCAAGACACTTTGACCAAGATGAGGATAGAAAAGGACGCTTGGAAAGAAAAGTTTCAAAGAACTGATGTGGAAAATAGAAAGTTGAAGAAACAAGTGAAAGAACATGAAGAAACTCTCTATTATCAGGATGGATGGCTCATGAACAAAGATGAGAAGATCCGTCGGAAAGATGCCGCAATCAGAAGATACATCAAAGAAAGCAAGAAAAAGCTTGAAGGCTCAACAAGCAACGCTCCGATACCTGACAATTGGAAGAATGTGGTTGACAAGCTGAGAGCTGAAAAGGCCGAGTTGAAAGCTTACTATGGGAAAGAAATCATGAAGCTCAAGCTCCACAATGCATTTGGTTCTTCGTCTGATGAAGATGTTTAAGATTTGTTTAGATTTTCATGTATCATTTGATTCTGTAAGGAGCTACGCTCCAATGTTGTAACATTTCCCATTATTTCAATAAAAGAATTGTTTGTGTTTGCAAGGAAATAATCTTTAAAATGTTTGGAAAAATCATAAATTTCTTTTTGCATACATCATTCTGCATATCGAGTCTGTTGTATAGAGTCTCATCTTTTGGATCTTTCTCCAATAGATCGTCAAGCTGTCGCGTCTCAAAGTTTCTCGACCGCGCTCGCAATCAGATCACAGATACAATACTCGTTCAAATAGAAGAAGAGTAATGGAACACTCTGAACAAGAGAATATTGAGCTCCGTGGTACAGTGACCACTCTTCAGGAAAAGTTGGAAAGTCTCACTACTCTGGTTGACTCTTTAATGGCCGCACAGAATCAGCCGCCACCACCCAATAGTCAAGCAACGGTAACATCTGAAGTCACTACTCCAGTTTCTACAGTTGCATTCGGTATTCCATCTTTCTCCATGCCAGAAGGTTGGGGCACGCCTTTCAGCTTTGGTACAGGTTTCCGCCATAATGTTTCTGGGGTTCAAACATCTACAACTGAAGCGCCTGCTGCACAAGGTTCGGCTTTTATTCCACATTCAGGGGTAACTTTTTCTCAAGTCACTATGGCACTTTCTCAACCCACTATGACAGTTCCGACCCCTACGGTTCACACTGTTCCTTATGATGGCAATGAGATTTATCATGATCAGGGTGATAGCACAAATCAGCGTAATCTTGTGGAAGATCTCCAAGAACAGTTCAACAAGATTCAATTGGAAGTCAAGGCTATTCGTGGGAAAGATTTGTTTGGAAAGAATGCCCAGGAGCTATGCTTAGTTCCCAGTGTACAAATACCGGCTAAGTTCAAAGTCCCTGACTTTGAGAAGTATAAAGGAAGTTCTTGTCCACAAAGTCATCTCGTAATGTATGCCAGAAAGATGTCTACTTATGCAGATAATCATCAGTTGCTCATCCATTACTTTCAAGACAGTTTGACTGGTGCCGCACTGAAGTGGTACACAGGCTTGGATAGCACTAATATTCGGACTTTCAATGACCTAGGTGAGGCCTTTGTCCGACAATACAAGTATAACTCGGATATGGCTCCAGAAAGAGATCAGCTTCGATCCATGGCTCAGAAAGACCATGAAGCTTTCAAAGAGTATGCCCAACGATGGAGAGAAACTGCTGCTCAGATTAATCCACCGTTAAAAGAGAAAGAGATGACAAAGATCTTCTTGAATACTCTCAGTCCGTTTTATTATGAACGCATGATTGCTAGTGCTCCAAGTGATTTCACCGAAATGGTAAACATGGGGATGCGTCTAGAAGAAGGAATCCGAACCGGACGTCTGACTAAAGAAGGTGGATCTTCAAGCGGAACCAAAAAGTTCGGAAGTGGTTTCCCAAAGAAGAAAGAACAAAGTGTTGACATGATATCCCAAGGAAAGCCAAGAGGAAATATCAATCGTCGACAACAGATTGCTGCTATTGCGCCAGTCGTTAATTCAGCACCGAATCCGGGATTTACCCCACAATTTCAGCAACAACAGCCTCGACCACAGGCTCAGCAGCTGAACAGTAATCAGAATCGTGTGCAAAGAGCTCCACAGTTTGATCCGATTCCGATGACCTACACAGAATTGTACCCTGCACTGATTGAAAGAGGCCTTATTCAAACTAAAGCACCACCACCAGTACCTGAGAGACTCCCATGGTGGTACAAAGCGGAGGTATCGTGCCCTTATCATCAAGGAGCACCTGGCCATGATCTTGAGCATTGCATAGCCTTGAAATATGAAGTCCAGAGGTTGGTTAGATCTAATCTTCTCTCTTTCAGAAATTTGAATCCAAATGTGCAAGCAAATCCGCTGCCCAATCATGGAGGGCATGTTGTAAACATGGTATATGGATGTCCTGGCCAATACCGAGTCTATAATATCAACTTCTCAAGAGCAGATTTGGTACAAATGCACGCCACTCTTTGTCGGGGGCAGAATTTTCGCCAACATCAATACGGTTCCTGTAGAATATGTTGTGTGGATCCTCACGGATGTTCGATTGTGAGAAGAGATCTCCAAGTTTTGCTAGATAATGGCACTATTGAGATCTACAGAAATAGGGATGAAAATGAAGTTAACATGATAGGATGTTATCCGCATGAGCTTTTAGTCTCAGATATCAACTCGGAAATGCCTACAGTTAACGTCATCGTTCCTCATTTCAACATGCCTGAGTGCATGGAAGTTACTTACAACAAGCCGAAGGTTCCTGTTACTCCTTTAATCATTTGTCTACCTGGACCTGTTCCTTATGACTCTGACAAGGCAGTTCCATACAACTACAATGCAACAATGATAAAGGATGGACAAGAAGTTCCTTTACCAACTCTCTCATTTGTCGAAAACATCGCTGATGTGAGTCGAGTAACAAGAAGTGGACGTGTGTATACTCCGCTACCTCCAAAGCAGCCTGTTGCTCCTGTTACCGGGCAAAATCCTGTCAATACACCAGTAGGGAATCCTGTGGAAACTCCTGTCAGTAACCCAAACACTGATGTTGGTCAATCCAGTGGAACCAATGTCAATCCCGATTTTGATGAAATTTTGAAGCTTATCAAAAGAAGTGAATACAAGATTGTGGATCAGCTTATGCAGACTCCTTCAAAAATCTCGATACTTTCATTGCTTTTAAACTCAGAAGCCCACAGGGAAGCCCTGATGAAGGTCTTAGATCAAGCTTTCGTCGATCATGATGTGACTGTTGATCACTTTGATGGGATAATAGCCAACATAACAGCTTGCAACAATTTAAGCTTCTGTGATGACGAACTCCCCGAGGAGGGTAAAAATCACAACCTTGCTCTGCACATTTCTATGAACTGTCAGTCAGACTCTTTGTCCAATGTGTTGGTAGACACCGGATCTTCCTTGAATGTGATGCCAAAGACGACTCTTGCTCGCTTGTCTTACCAAGGAATGCCTATGAAATTCAGTGGTGTAGTTGTCAAAGCATTTGATGGATCGCGAAAATCTGTTATCGGCGAAGTCAACCTTCCCATGACAATTGGTCCACATACATTTCAAATCACCTTCCAAGTCATGGACATTCAAGCTGCTTATAGCTGTCTGTTAGGACGACCATGGATCCACGAAGCAGGGGCAGTAACTTCTACGCTCCATCAAAAGTTAAAATTTGTAACAAATGGAAAATTGGTAACGATAAGTGGAGAACAAGCCTTGATGGTGAGCCATTTATCCAATTTCTCTTTCATTAGTGCTGATGATGTGGAAGGAACGCAGTTCCAAGGTCTCTCTTTAGAAGACGAATCTTCCATGAAGAAAGCATCGATCTCTTCTTACAAAGAGGCAGTGAAAGTAGTGAAAGATGGAACTACCACTGGCTGGGGGCAAGTTGTGATCCCAACCAAGAATGAAACTAGAGCAGGCCTCGGATGTTCACCAACATTCTCAAACTGCACCCAGAAGGATGAAACCCTTCGTCCGATCAAAGAAACATTCATTAGTGGAGGATTCCTTAACCCAATTCCTCAAGAGGTTAATGTCCTTATCGAAGAATGCATCGAAGAAGGTCTACCCGATCCTGAAGAAGAATGGAAATGTTATCTCAATGACTCGGGATACATATCTCAGGAAGAACCATATCCTCCGTCAGAGAAACCCAAAGGCAAAGAAACTGAGCCTGTTCCTGCAGAAATCTGGGACACCTTGGGACAACCAAGTGGGAAATTTGATTATATGGTGAAATATACTGCACCTGAAAGTTACAAGATTGCGATTGAGGACATCCAACCAACTGGATGGGGAGATTCCTTTGAATATGATAGTCAACCAGAAGAGGTTTATCAGCCTGTCAATTTTCTCAGCAGCCTGAAATTACTGAAGATTTCAGCTTCAACGCATCTGCCAAGGTTGATAATCCTGAAGATGGTTATTATCACATAAATGCCATTTTTGAAGATGAAGGGGAAGATGATCCCGCAACTGACTTAGAAAGTGTCGCTGACAATGAGTCTCTTCATCCTGAAGACTGGGAAATACATCCTGAAAATTCTGAAGATTGTGACTCATCATATGCTCTTCAAGAAGTAGAAGAAGACCGTTTCAACTCTACAAAGAACAAGGTTGACAAACCAGGACCTTCAAATCCTGCTCGACCAGCGGTCGAAGTCAATGCTGAAGATAATTCTGGGGAGGATTTTCCTGAATACATAATACACAGAGGAGTTCGTTGCTACTGGAAAGCTGTCGACGTTCCGAATGTTGTTCGCCGCTCAAAGTAATCACCTCGCTGTTATTTTGACCTCCTGCCTTGCCCAAAGCAGAGAGATGTTTTATAGGGCTTTGCTTTCAAATGTTCCGCCCAAATAACTTTGTGTATAGGGCTTTGTTTTAAAGGTTTCCCTCTTTGTCCTGCCCAAGATAAATGAGTTTGTGTTTAGGGCTTTGTTTCAAAGATGAATCATAAATAAAGTGTCATTTTGAATTCCCTACATTATATGTTTTATTTTTGCTTTTTTCTGGAAATGGTAATCCTAAAAAACCAAAATAAAATAAAAAAAAAAACTTTTTCAAAAAAAATCTGCATACACTCTTGCATTCATAAATTTTCTGAAATAAATATAAATCACATGTGCAGATTTACTATTGATAAACCCATTGAATGCAATAACCCTATGCCCTCTCCCAACTTTGAGTTTCCTGTGTTCGAAGCCGAAGAAGAGGAAGAAGAGGAGATCCCGGACGAGATCACTCGATTACTTAAGCACGAGGAAAGAGCCATTCTGCCTCACAAAGAGCCTTTAGAAAAGATCAACTTGGGTTCTGAAGAAGACAAAAAAGAAGTGACCATTGGATCGCTGCTTGATGCTGATGTCAAGAGTAAGTTGACAGACCTTCTCAAAGAATATGTTGACGTGTTTGCCTGGTCCTACCAAGACATGCCTGGGTTGGATACCAATATTGTTCAGCATTACTTGCCATTGAAACCAGAATGTCCGCCAGTTAAGCAGAAATTGCGAAGGACTCATCCTGATATGGCTAACAAGATCAAAGTGGAAGTTCAAAAACAGCTCGACGCCGGTTTTCTAGTCACCTCTGAATATCCTCAATGGTTGGCTAACATAGTGCCAGTTCCGAAGAAAGATGGCAAAGTCAGAATGTGTGTTGACTACCGTGACTTGAACAAAGCCAGTCCAAAAGATGACTTTCCATTACCACATATCGACATGTTGGTTGATAACACCGCTAAGTTCAACGTCTTTTCCTTCATGGACGGGTTCTCCGGTTATAATCAGATTAAGATGGCTCCTGAAGACATGGAGAAGACATCTTTCATCACCCCATGGGGTACCTTTTGCTACAAAGTGATGCCGTTTGGATTAAAGAATGCCGGCGCAACTTACCAAAGGGCAATGACTACTCTCTTTCATGACATGATGCATAAAGAAATAGAAGTATATGTGGACGACATGATAGCCAAGTCCAGCACAGAAGAAGAACATATTGAATACCTTTTGAAGTTGTTTCAACGACGAAGGAAATATCAGCTTCGCTTGAATCCTAACAAATGTACTTTTGGGGTTAGATCTGGAAAACTCTTGGGTTTCATTGTCAGCCAAAGAGGTATTGAAGTAGATCCCGACAAAGTCAGAGCTATTCAAGAGATGCCTGCACCAAAAACTGAAAAGCAAGTAAGAGGATTTCTCGGACGATTGAACTATATCTCCAGATTTATCTCTCAAATGACTGCTACTTGTGGGCCAATTTTCAAACTTCTCCGCAAAGATCAAGGGGTTGTATGGACTGAAGATTGCCAGAAAGCGTTTGACAGTATCAAAGAGTACCTGTTAGAACCACCAATATTGATTCCTCCAGTTGAAGGAAGACCACTAATCATGTACCTTACTGTGTTGGAAGAATCCATGGGCTGTATGCTTGGACAGCAAGATGAAACTGGTAAGAAGGAGCATGCCATCTATTACCTGAGTAAGAAATTCACAGACTGTGAGTCTCGTTATTCCATGCTCGAAAAAACATGTTGTGCTTTGGCTTGGGCTTCAAAACGTCTCCGCCAGTACATGATCAACAATACTACTTGGTTAATCTCCAAAATGGATCCGATCAAGTATGTCTTTGAGAAGCCTGCCTTAACAGGAAGGATTGCCCGATGGCAAATGCTGTTATCCGAATATGACATTGAATACCGTGCTCAAAAAGCGGTCAAAGGAAGCATTCTCGCCGATCACTTGGCGCATCAACCAATTAATGAATATCAATCTCTCAAGTTTGACTTTCCTGATGAAGATGTCTTGTACTTGAAGATGAAAGATTGTGACGAACCGTTACCTGAAGAAGGTCCTGAGCCTGGATCAAGATGGGGCCTAATTTTTGATGGAGCAGTAAACGCTTTTGGCAATGGAATTGGGGCAATCATCATCACTCCCAAGGGTACTCATATCCCATTCTCTGCCAGATTGCTATTTGATTGCACCAACAACATCGCAGAATACGAAGCTTGTATCATGGGTCTCGAAGAAGCCATTGACTTAAGGATCAAGATCCTTGACATATATGGAGATTCAGCCCTCGTGATCAACCAAATCAAAGACAAATGGGAAACTTTCCACCCTGGCTTGATTCCTTACAGAGATTATGCAAGACGTCTGTTGACTTTCTTCAACAAGGTTGAATTGCATCATATACCTCGAGATCAGAATCGAATGGCAGACGCCTTGGCTACTCTATCTTCCATGTTCAAAGTCAGTCACTGGAATGATGTGCCTAAAGTCAGAATTACGCACCTTGAAAGGCCCGCCTATGTGTTTGCAACTGAAGCAGTCATCGATGATAAACCGTGGTTTCACGACATCAAACGCTTCCTTCAAACTCAAGAGTACCCGCTTGGGGCATCAAACAAAGATAAGAAAACTCTAAGGAGACTTTCTGGTAGTTTCTTCCTGAATGAAGATGTGCTATACAAAAGAAATTTCGACATGGTTTTGCTCAGATGCGTGGATAGACACGAAGCAGATATGTTAATGCATGAAGTGCATGAAGGGTCCTTTGGAACTCATTCAAACGGGCATGCAATGTCTAAGAAAATCTTAAGAGCAGGATACTATTGGTTGACAATGGAATCTGATTGTTACAAACACGTGAAGAGATGTCACAAGTGCCAGATCTATGCAGATAAGATCCATGTGCCACCGACTCTACTCAACGTTCTCTCATCTCCATGGCCTTTTTCCATGTGGGGTATCGACATGATTGGAATGATCGAGCCGAAAGCTTCAAACGGACATCGTTTCATCTTGGTAGCAATTGATTACTTCACCAAATGGGTCGAAGCAGCATCTTACGCCAATGTTACAAGACAAGTGGTTGTGAGGTTTATCAAGAATAACATCATTTGCCGATATGGTATTCCCAGCAAGATCATTACTGACAATGGTTCAAACTTAAACAACAAGATGATGAAAGAATTGTGTGAGGAATTCAAGATTGAGCATCATAACTCTTCTCCTTACAGACCAAAAATGAACGGCGCTGTTGAAGCTGCTAACAAGAACATAAAGAAGATTGTCCAGAAAATGGTCGTCACTTACAAAGACTGGCATGAGATGCTGCCGTTTGCTTTACATGGGTACCGTACTTCAGTGCGTACTTCAACAGGGGCAACTCCTTTTTCTCTAGTATACGGCATGGAAGCTGTGCTCCCCGTAGAAGTTGAAATCCCATCAATGAGAGTCCTCATGGAAACTAAGTTGTCAGAGGCTGAATGGTGTCAAAGCAGATACGATCAGTTGAACTTAATCGAAGAAAAACGTATGACTGCTCTATGCCATGGACAGTTGTACCAAGCAAGGATGAAACAAGCCTTCAACAAAAAGGTTCGACCTCGTGAATTTCAAGAAGGCGACCTCGTGCTTAAAAAGATCTTGTCTTTTCAACCAGATTCTAGGGGCAAATGGTCTCCTAATTACGAAGGCCCGTATGTTGTCAAAAGAACATTTTCTGGCGGCGCCATGATTCTTACAACCATGGATGGTGATGAACTCCCACATCCTGTGAATGCTGATGCAGTCAAGAAATACTTTGTCTAAAAAATACAAAAAGAACAGCTCGGTAAGTCGAAAACCCGCAAAGGGCGACTTAGGCAAAAATGAGCGTCTCGGTGGACTGAAAACCTGAAAGGGCGGTCCAGGCAAAAATTAGAGACAATAAACAGAAAAAATTCATCCTGGTAGATTGAAAACCTGAAAGGGCAATCTAGGCAAAAATTAGGGATTTATGACAAAGTAACTGCATCAGTCCATACTTCGTCACCTGAATCGTCTTTTCCATCAAAGGATCTTCAATCAAATCATCGCCAATCTGAAGCGACAAGCACAGTTGGAACTCAAAGTTATTAGAGGGAATAGTGGTTATTGCTTTCAATGTAGCCTTTTCCGCATAATTACCATTTCCAACTTTTGTAAATACTCCATGGAATCACGCCTTTAGCTGATTTCCATCCTATTAAATAAATTTGAGCCTTGTGCCCATTTGTTTGCAATCTCTAATTTCTTTTAGCTTGCAAAATGACGCTTTAATTGTGTTATTCGTTTTTGAAAAAAAAAAAAGAAAAAAAGTTTTTAAATGAATTTACTTTCCTTTTTCAAAATAAAAGCGAAATTTTCCTTTGAGTTGTGAACAACAGAAGGAACATCAACAGCTATCTCCATAGGACGAATCAAAGATTATGACAGGAAAAACTCTTCTATCCCCAATGAAGAAGGTCTTTTATCCCCAGTAACGGAGATTTTCTATCTCCAGTGAAAAGGTTCTTCTATCTCAACAAGAAAAGATGCTTGTCTTCCCCAGAGAAGTTGAAAACATGCAACACCATTCATCACCTGTGTTATCTACACCGTGTTGAAGAACATTTGCCGAGTATCTGGTTGTATTGCGACGTCGGTCCGTCTCCAGTATATACTCCTCTGTCTGTCAGTATCGTCAGTATGCATGCGACATTCATGACATTCATCGTTCATACATATTTGCATCATTTATGCATTCTTGCATTTATCAATACTTACTTGTTTAGGATATACTTATCCTCAAAAAGAAAAGAAAGAAAGAAAAAGGAAAAGAGAAGAAAGAAAAAGAAAAAAGAAACAAGTATGGGCATGTCATCTCTCCAAGTAGGTCGTCACCCATAAGCAGAAAGAACATCTTCTTTCTCCAGTTCCCCACTGAGATCATTCCTCGTGGAAGAAGGTTGCTTTAGTTTCTCCTCTCAAAACAAAGGAGAAAATACCCATTCGAGTTCATTCCTCATGGGTACAAAGTCTTGTTCGACTGTCTCTTTCCAATTCATTCTTGGTTAGAACCTTGTCTTTACCAGAGATTCAAAGTACCAATTCCTCAAATAGAGTCGTGAAAAAACAGACCATAAACAATAGCTTCATCATCTGAGCAGTTTATGTTTCTTTCAAAAAAACTTTCCTCTCAAGGAAATCAATCATGAAGACCATTTGACAATCAGGGCCTTATTACTGTTCACAAGGCTGAATAACCAGTAATTCCCCTAACAAAGTCTCCAGAATCATTTTATCACTCGGCTGATAATTGATCATGTCTTCAAAACCACTATCACGAGGCTGGTAGTCGGTAACCCTTTTGTTCTGGTTATATTATTAACATGCCTATCACCATGCTGATAGTCGGTAATATTAACCAAAACTTTGAAACTCTTTTTTTACCTTGTCAAGTCTATCACCATGCTGATAGTCGGTAACACAGTTTCATACCTTTCACCTCCGCATTATTAAACAAGTCTATCCCCATGCTGATAGTCGATAATGTCGATAGGTAAGCTTTTCTTACAAAGCTATCATTCCCCGGTGAAGCATACACTTGCTTTCCCGAAAAACGGATTCTCTTCCTAAAACGGATTGAGACATCCTTCCCGATCTCTTCTCCCCAGTGGAGTCAGTTCTTGATATCCCTCGGTAAAGATATCCTTGTATCACTCGCAATTTTGGTATCTTAGGTCCAAAATTCGCGTCTTCTGATATTTAAGTCTCTTCCACCCTATCAAAACGAAGATTTTCAATCTTCATGTCTCAGGTTGAAGAAACTTAAATAGGGGCATCTGTCATACCCCAATTTTTGACCTAAGATACCACCTCATATCATTGCATATGCATCATTTGCATCTCTAACAAATTGCATTAGCTTGTGTTTGCTACTTGTGACTCAGCAGGGTTTAATCAAGAAAACACTCATCAGTACAAGTAACAATCAATTAGGGTTTTGTTCTCCCTTCATCTCAAATGAATCATCTTCATCAACAATTAACATTTGGTCCTAAAAAATCCATCTCAACAAGCTCAAAGGCTCTGAATCGACTGAATTAGGGTTTTGACTGAAGTTAGCATACTCCTGACTTTTGCTCAGGATTTGATCTAATGACTTGGGACATGATATCAAGACCTCAAGTGCATCATTTTGACTTAATCCATTGGCTCATAACATCTTCTACACAAAGATTGATCAGACAAATCCTCAGATCAGGGTTTTGAACTATCAGGGACTGAAATCAGGGATCACATTTGGGAAACCCTAAAAACCCCCAGGAAGTCAATCAAAGGTTTCAATCATCCTCAAATAATCCCTATGACAATATACAATGGAAATTACATCTCAATTCAAGATCCACAGTCATCAATTTCATCAGGTCGACAATTAGGGTTTTTGACCTAATTCACTGAACCATTGACTTTTTAATCAGGACATGGTGCTACAACTCAAACCATGGCTCAATATCCTCTAATTCTTCAATGTGATCCATTCATACCATTCATTTGGTGAGATTAGCCTGTTTCATTTGAAATCTCCAGAAACGCGATTCGTCTGAAAAAGTCAACTGTACAAGAACACCTTTGACTTTTGGGAATTTTGGTCAACCATGACTTTTGAAGTTTTGAATCATCAATATATGATATATGAAGTCATTTGATCAAGGAAAATCAATAAAATCAATCAAGAATCAAAAGTCAAAAGTTTGACTTTTCATACTTAGAAAAATTTCTAAGTGTTTTTCAATGGTTTTTTCCAAACTTTGGAAGGGAATTTCTCAAAATTTCACCTACAAACTGAAAAAAACTTCCAACATGAAAGTTGTAGATTTTGATCCAATGAACAACTTTGACACATATAATTTTTTTCCAAAAGATCCACCATTTAAGAGAAATGGAGCTTCAAAGTTGGCATCTTTTGAAAAATGCACTTAAAATCTCACTTTCTTCAAAGTTCATGGATCTTTTTCACCCACTTCCTTAAGGATCTTGAAGAAACTTTCAACTAGGGTTTTGAAGTGTGTAATATGAGCTTTCCAAAATGTCCAAGAGCATGAAAAAATATGGAGTGTAGCCATGGTTTTGAATTTTGACATTAGTGAACTTTTTCACTTGAATTTTCACCATTTTTCACTAAGTTTCAAGACTACATGACCTATAATCCAAGCAATGATGCATAGAAGCAATAATTGAGAGATATTTTCTGATTAGAAGATCAGAATGGAAGAGGATAAGAAGCTAGAGTTTTAACCATGGTTTGGTCACTTTAACCATTTTGCATTAAATGTAAAAGATTCCTTTTTATCTCTTAAGCCAAATCACCAATTCTTGATCAACTTGCAAAGGTCTGAGTTCAGAACTCTTGGCCTATAAATAGAGATGCAAATCACTCTTCAAATCACACCAAAACCTCACAATTATAGGTTTTCTCTCTTCTTTCTTAGAATGCAAGTTTCTTAAGTTTCAAAGAGGTAGAAATGTCAACCTCCAAATCCTTGAAGCTATGGCCAAAGTGATGATTCTAGCAAACCATAAACACCATATGGGATGTGTTTGAATCACTCATACACCCAAAAACACCTCAAAACTCAAAATCACTACCTCACTTCCATATTTGCATATATTGAACCTTATCATGCCAAAATCCATACCAAGCTATATGTGTCCAAACTAACACTTCCAACACCTCATATATATCACATATGAACTATCCCAACACTCATCATCAATCAAAAACTTCAGAATCACCAAGCTCGATTCATACTTGAAGCAACTGCAGATCGGGTTCCACCAACTGATCCAGATGTTTTCAATCCACTCCAAGCATCCAGACACCTTCCATATGGTCCATTGAAGCTATCCAGATCATCAAACAACTTCTGTAACACCTCTATTGCAGAATTCGAATCCCAGCTTGGCCGTTTTTGAAGGTAAGTGCTATGAACTTCAAACTCATACATACATGCATCATAAATGAAAAATTGAGTTGCTATCTTGTTTCTGCACTATCACTGATCAATAGCCCTCAATCAATTTCACAATTCATCAATTATACACAATTTTAGATTGAATCATAAGATTAGGGTTCTTCGTGTTCATCAGAAAACCAATGATCTTAGAGTGAAAATAAATGCAATTAAATGATACCATTGTGTTCCTCGTCCAAAACCGAGCAAGATAGACTATCTACTTGATCAAAACAATCCAGTTTCAAAGATTTTCAAAAATCAGTTGAAGATGTGTTCTTGGCGCGTTTTTTGGTTTGAAAAATTCAAATGTTTGTTTTCAAATATAATTAAATGGAAGCGTGTGAATAACAAGCTGCGCGCGCAGCTCAGTTGGCAAGTGTTTTGAGTTGTGAGAGAGAGGGCGTGGGTTCAAACCCTGGCAGGACCAAAACATTTTTTTTGACACTATTTTCTTTCATTTTCTTTAACAACTTCACCAATTAATTTAACCAATCAAAATTCATTTTTTTTCACTTCATTTTTTGCATACTCTTTGTTTAATATATATATTTTAAGAATATCAAAAAAAAATCATCAAAAAATATTTATTTGATACATTTTTAAATAGTTTTAAAATGACTTGTTTTTAAGTAATTTTAATACTTTTAAATACTATTTTTCATTTGATTTTCAAACTTAGTAACTTGTAAATATTTTTTGAAGCAAATCCTAATTATCTAAGTGTTAATTGAGGATGATCTTTTGATTAAATTGACTTCTTTCAAAATTCAAATCGTTTTAAAACGAGCGATCGCGATTCTTTTCAAAAACAATAAACCATTTCTTTTTGAAACTTTTGATTAAATCTTTTAATTGATCAATTGGTTTTCAAAACGATGGGGGCCTCTCGAATATTAGAGAGTATAAGTCCCTTTTCTTTTTCTTTGTACAGTTTTTCAAACAGAAAACTTTTTCCAAATTACTTCCAAACAGTTTTTAAAACAATAAATCTCAAAAACCATCCACCCTGTTTTATGAAAATAAAACAGGGGCCTCTCGAATATTAGAGAGTGTAAGTCCCACTCCTTTTTCTTTTTTGTACAGTTTTTCTTCAAACAGAATAAACTTCTTTCAAAACAAACTTTCAAACAGTTTTTCAAAAGCGAAACCTCGCGTCTGTAAATAAAACAGTCAACCATGTTTTGTAAATAAAACATGGGCCTCCGTGTAGGTATAAGTCCCGAGCCCTTTCGTACATACCCATTCCAGTACATGAAATTAGGTATTTCATTGTACGTCTTTTTGTACATACACCTTTTTTGTACATACCTCGATCAGTTTGTTTTTAAACTTTGAATAACAAACCAAAAATGAAGGTTTCTTTAAATCTTCCCAAAAATATACCATGGGCCTCCATGTAGGTATAAGTCCCAAGCCCCTTTGTAAATACCTGTTTACATAGCTTTGAATAAATTCAAGTGGACCTCTCCTCGAGTATGAGTCCCGAGCTCTGTGTATACAAATGGATCATGCTTACAGGTATATTTCCTTCATAAACTCCATTATATACACACACTTTGTCATATATATAATTGTTCATACCTGTTCATGTTTGTTAATACTTGTTCATGTTTGTTCATATGTGTGATATGTGTGCTTGTTCAACTTAGTACAACACTAGGTTCCCCATAGCCTCCTATTGGGCTTCGTGCAAAGAATCTCCACTAGTTTAGGTTAGGACATAGAGTATGGTTTCCCGGTGAAATCGCTCTAAGAGCTCAGACCAACTATACCATGCCTCCCCTTGGGCTTTGTACAAACGAGTGACCCTCCCATAGCCTCCTCTTGGGCTTATAATGCAAGGACCCTGGATTGTCCCTCCCATAGCCTCCTCTTGGGCTTACAATGCAAGGACCCTCGGATAGCCTCCTCTTGGGCTTCGTACAAGGACCCACGGGCTTCTTATAAGCATCCCCAATATCCAAATCAAATACCCTAGGAGATTAGACATTTTTCATCTCTATGATAGGAGTATCTCTTCTATATCATCACAAACAATCAATCAATCAAACTTTTTGCCACAAGGCTGGCTAATCAATCAAACTTCTTTTTGCCACAAGGCTGGCTAATCAATCAAACTGTTTTACCACCGTACTGGATGATTAATCAAAGTTTTTGTCACAAGGCTGACTTCATTGAAACTTTTGCCACAAGGCTGGCTGATTAATCAAAGTTTTTGTCACAAGGCTGACTTCATTGAAACTTTTGCCACAAGGCTGGTTAAACACAAAAACATCTTTATCATTCTAAGCACCCTAAGTGGCATGGCCCCGGGCTTATAATGAAAAGATTTTCAAACAAATCAAACAGATGTATGTGATGATATAGATTAGATACATCTAGCATTTAGACGACATTTGTCTATTTTCCTTTGCTTCCACTAGCATAAGTGGGAACTACGATTGCTCTGACTTTCTCAACATCCCTTTGAGAATACGTAGGCACAAGGTCGATCCTTGGCGAGCAAAACAAAACAAAAAAACCATTCAAACCTTAGCACCCGTAGACCCCGAGCTACAGATGCTCTGATTCCCTCTAAGGGATATGTATGCAGAGGATCGCGATGATCTTTGCGAGCATAATCAAACAAACACCTTAGGTCCCATCTTTTTCACAAGAACCTCCACCACAACAAGAATGGAATAAACAAAACAAAGAAACCTATAGAGTACTATAGATACGTTGGGTGCTAATACCTTCCCTTCGTATAACCAACCCTCTTACCCGGAATCTCTCCCCCACTTTTTAGGTTATTGCAGCTTTTTTCCTTTTCCTACTTTGGAAACAATAAAAAGTTTGGTCGGTACAAAAGAAAAATCATTTTTTTTGAGCACTCGAGCCCAAAGAAGGCATCAGGTGTCTCATCCACAAAAAAGAGGAACAAAACGGTTTTTCGCCCGCGACAACGCTGCCAAAATCACTCTAGAAATCTTCCACCAGGCAAACTTCATTACCATCATTCAAACCTTCAACCTGCAAATCACGCTAAAACCTTCATCTACACAAACTTCAACTCAAACACCACCTCACAGAAACCACACATTCCACACCATATCCAAACCTTCATTCATACCAGACTCCCGTCCATCACCATACCTTGCAAATCGTAACAACAACTCAATCACCTTCACCGATCCAAAGCAACATCATCATCAGAACCACGCTCGCATTATCGTCAACATCATCAGAAGCGGCAAAACAACCATACCACGACACCAGCGGACTCAACCCAATCGCGATCTACATGCGAGCAACAACAACATCAACACGCGGAGAAGCTGAAAAGAAAATCAAAGCAAAGACAAAGTAAGACAGATTCACCCGGATTCTTCTTCCTCCGATAACTTTCGGATCGGTAATTTCTTCAATCTTCGCTCGCACTTACGTTATAGTATGTGATGATATTATATGTGGACTCATGTATGATGTATTGTGGTGGTTTGCTTCCTTTACGAGCTGTTGCTGTTGCATTTTTGTGCATACTCTGCTTTTGCTTGCCTTTGTTTGATTCCGTTTGTTGTTCTGTTCGTTGTAAGAGAGATCGAGTGAGAGGAAGAAATAAGGCGTGAGATTTTGATGAAAGAATTGTTGTTATTTGTTTCGTTCGTCCGATTTGAGTAGATGAGAGATTATTTGAGATGAGAGGTTTATTCTGGAAAAAAACTTGAGAGATAAACAGAGAGAATCGTGAGAAAGATGACAGGGAGGCGGACCATTTAGTCATCTCTAGGGTTTATTTTCGTTTGGGCTTTGTGATAGAAGGCCCTGTCCATTTTTCTTTTCACACATCTGATACCGCAACCACACTCCCCTTGGCTCCATTCAATTTGAATCTTGGGCCTTCTCTCTTATGGGCCTAACGCCCCTGCTACTTACACCCCCCTTTGTTATGTTTATTCTTGAGCCCATTTTTAGTTGTTTTTTGGTTTAGTACCTTTTAATTTTTTGTTGTTATTTCCAAATCTTCAAAAATATAAAAATATGCTTAATTAGATTTTATTTTTCTACTATCATCAAAAATACCAAAAACATGTTTAGATTTAGATTCTATTTTTCATATTAAAACCACCAAAAATATGTTTGTTTTAGTTAAATTTTCTTTTAGAATTTAATATGCTTATTTTTTATATTTTCTTTAATTATTTTCGATTAATATTTGTTAGTATATTTTTGTCATTTATTCATGCATCATTATATATATCCGTTGCTAATGTTTTCTTGACTTTCGTGAGGTACCACTATCCTTGAGCCATTGAACTTTATTGTGGACATTTATATCTCATTTTAATTTTTGTATATATTATCCTTTTATTTTCCGCTTTAATTTTCGATTGGGTTGTAATAATTAGTAGTTAATTTTCATCCCCATTCGTTTAAGTGTGTAATCCCCATCCCCGAGGCCTTGTAATATTTTTATCGCTTTCCTTTACCGCTTTATTTTATTATTGCTTGCATGCTTTAACCGTTTTTCAAAATAAAAGAATATTAGGTTCTTAGCCGTTTTCTACCATAAGTCGATTGCACTTCACGCATCGCCATCAACCGTACTTACACATGCACACTTGCATGTACACTCTTATTTTACCTCTTTCATGTTCATTCCTTTATGTTTGAACCCTTATGCTTGTATGGATTTTACCTGTATGAGCTTGTATGTTTCATTTACTTCTTCCATCTTCTTTTTTAAATAAAAATGTTCACCCCCGCATTACTTGGTCCATATACCAAGCCCCTAACCAACTCTTTGTAAGTCGAGTGCCTTGTGCACCGCCATCGACCTGTTTTCAAAACTCTTTTCATAAAAACCTTGACTTTTGTCATGTGATCTTCTTTAAACTGTTTTGTGCTCTTGCACTCTTTTTCTTTTAAAAACTTGTTTTCAATAAAACTCTTTTTCAAAACTTTTGAGCAGAACTACAAATGCTCTGACTTCTCCATTGCACTTAGGAGGTATGTAGGCACAAGATGTTTATGTCTTGCCGAGCAAACTTTTGTAAATAACCTTTTCTTTTCTTATTTCTTTCTTTTTAGCAAACAAAATCGCTTTAACTTTCAAACACAGATTTTCAAAAGGTTCCTGTGGAGTACCACAGATGTGAGGGGTGCTAACACCTTCCCCTTGCATAACCAACCCCCGTATCCAGATTTCTTTTTGTGGTTTTTTTCGAGTTTTTTCCCTTTCCTATTTTGGAATCAAAAAAGTTCGGTGGCGACTCTTGCTTTTAAACGAGGTAAGTTAACCAATGACTTAAACTCAAATTTTCCGCCGCTACAATGACATATACATGAATTTTAGACATCATCATGGAAAATATGTGGTGTTATATTTATAAATCTCCTATGTTTGAGAAATAATGACTTTGTTCAGAAATTTGTTATAGCACAATAACTATGAACATCTAACTTACAAATGGTGTTAAAGTAAGAAAAACTACTTGCAGTAACTTTCCAAATATAATATTATACGAGTCACATGTACAAAATTTTTATAAAAAATGGTGAAACATGTCTTCCTTAATCAGTGTTTCATATCTCTCTATATCAAAAACTACACAGAAAATGACAACAAATTTCTACTGAAATGACAACAAACTACTATTAATCAGGAGCATCATTTTCTTCAGGGTTTAGTCAATACCATAGATCACGCTCGAACATGGGTCCAGTCTCCCTGCTTGGGAATCCATTGTCTCGGTGTTCCGTGAAGGACAGAACGCAGTCGAGGAGCTCTTGTACAAGCCTTCTTGAGATCCTGTCAAACACATCACAGTTTGTTAAGTAGTCACCAGTTGAGTTCAAACCAACATCAACATAATGAATTTCACTAATGTTTCTTAATAAAGCTTCCTTTGTTTTAGGTACTATGCAAATATCTGCATCAACTGAGTTCACATTAGATCCAATATCTAAGAAGAAAATATTGTTGGACACGTAGAAAGAGAACAACAATGTACATGTTTGAAGAGTTACTTAACTAAGAAAATGGAACAGACCATAATTACTTTTTAATTTGAAGTTTATTCAATTCATAGCATGATTTTCTAATTTTGCAGAAAAGCAAAGCTAAGATATGTAGATACTCAAAGCTTATAAAACAAAAGCTTCTCCTTTGGGATCAAATTTGAAGAAAGAAACTTACAGTCAAAGTTTTGGTTTGAGAATAAAGGCAAAGAGATGCGCCAACTGTATGGAATGTATGACTGTTAGAATGCACGGGGAGACTCAGCAATCATTTGCAACCATAACAGATGAACCGCATCGTACTCAACAGGATATAACGACAACAAACTTGATTATTCTGTTAAACATATTCAATTGAGCATGCTTAGCAATCATTTGCAACTTCAGAATACCCATCTTCAGTAGCATATGCATTATCGATCAAATTTTTCACGAGCGGAATCGCTATGAGTGTTTTATTGTTGCCTTCTATTTCCTTTTTTACACCAACACCTTCACTTGATTTCTTTAAATCCTGACCCCAGAAATGAGCACTTGTGAACTTCTCAGAATTTATACTGATCTAGTACAAAATTTATTCCGCAATGTTTCTTCCAGTTTAACGAAAAATCTGAGAATGCTCCTGCAAAGAGAAAAACACACGACAAATAATTTATTCATTCATTCTAGAGGAGGCATTGAGCATAAAATAGAAAAGTCCAATAGAGTGGTTAGTAAATGTTAGGAGTGAATTAATGGTGTTTTCATGTGTTAAGTTATCTACCTTTTGAGCTAAAAGTGAAGATATCTTGTGATTTTTAAGGATTTTACAGTTAGAATTGAACTTTCGAGGTTCGGTGTTAATTGTGGAACGACTTGCGTCACTTTGAGTGTTATTTGTGCAGATATTGGAGTTAAGAAGCAAAGACGAAGGAACACGCAGGCGTAGAAACTCTGAAGAAGAGGAATCACAAAGAATTGGACTAAAGCAAGTGGCGAGCCGCGCCAATCATAGGCGAGACGCGCAAGAACCTTCTGACTTGGGTTCGCGCCGCGGTGATTGCGTTATAAAGAAAAAGGCTATAAATATAAGCCCTAATTCTCATAAGAGATAACTTTTGGAGAGAGACTTGGTGTGAGCGAAATTAGGAGAGCATTCTGATTCTGAAGCTAAGAACAACAATTGAAGGTGGATTCTTTTCCAATTGAAGACATTCCTTTGATGAAGATGAATCCCTCCATTGAATCTTGTGTGTTCTTTATGTCTATGGAGATCTAAATTCCTCTTGTTGAGTTTAAGGTAGTAGTTAACCTATGAATATACAATACCATTGATTAAGTCATATGAACAATTGTTTGAATTCATTATCAATAAGAAACCTTGTTTTTATATTAAATCATTGTGGAATCTTTGATCGAAAGAAAGGATTTTAACACTTGCCCTAGGTTACTATATTGATTCAATATCAATTTGCAGAGATTGAATTGTGATTGGGTTTTCATAATTATCGTTCTTTATTACTATTATCGATATTGATATTTGGAGAGATCGAATCTCATACCGGTAAAAGTTTATCTAATTTGATTTGCAGACATGGAATCATATTTGAGGATAAGTGAAGATAATAATTCAAATGATTGTTCGATTAAGGTTTAATTAATAAATTGTATAGGAATAGGTTGATGAACCCTAAAACTCAACATATTCGTTCACCATTGTTATTCGTCTTTAAGCTTTTTATCAGTCAATTATTATTCTGTTATATGCAATTTGAGAACAAACAAACAAACTCAACTACTTTTCTCACTCAAAATAACCAACTATAGAACGGCAGTAATATTAAACCAATCCCTGTGGATACGATATATACCGAAAATATTTACCCACAAATACTTTCAACAAATTGGCGCCGTTGTCGGGGATTGATGTCAATATTGCACGCATTGCAATAGTTTTTATTTTGAGTTTTTGTTACTATTCTATCAATTTGGTTGTTTCACTCGTTTGTTAGTTTTTGCATAAATTCGTGTATGCGTAGCAAAGTCACCAGTGATCAACTTCTTTTTGATCCCGAGATCGAAAGGACCGCTAGGAGATTAAACAGCAAAACACGAAGAAGAGCAAACATAGCAAGCGCAAGAGACAACGCAACCGCGACATTGTCACAACAACTGGAAACAATTGACGAGTCACAAGAAGGAATTTTCTTTCACGAAATATTCGCTGGAGAGGAACAAGAAGTTATTATACAACCTATTGTTGTCAACATGGCTGCTACTGGTCCATGTGCAAATAGTCTAAGACTCAACCCACGGTTCGTTAGAACTGCCGCCAATGGGCGAACTTCAGAATTGAAGACCGGTATCATACAACTGATTTGTGCAAGTCCTTTCGCCGGATTGGACCACGATGATCTATATACGCATCTTACTCGGTTCTATGAGTTAGCAGGTACAACTGGTGTAGCTCAAGCTGATGAAGAAGCACTGTTCAAAAGGTTGTTCCCACACTCTTTGTTATCTAAGGCAAAAGATTGGTACCTGGATCAACCCGAAACAGTGATGACCGACTGGAATACCTTAGAGGAAATTTTTTTGGAAAGGTTTTACTCTCAAAACCGATTCTTTGAAGCAAAAAACAGCAATAACAGTATTCTCTCAAGGCAGTAATGAATCATTGAATGAAGCATGGGAAAGGTATACAACTATGTTGAGAAAGTGTAAAGGACACGGCCAGGCATGTCAAACATGGGACGCATTCAAATTCAAAAGGAGTACACTATGGATAACCCTCCATATCCTGGAAATTAAGGGCATACCCTTCAATCTAAACATCGAAGCATATGACAAGATTATTTCTTGGAGCGCCCCCTTCATAGCTTGGAGATCATAGGCATCCTTTTCCACTAAACATTGGGGCATTAGATATCAAATCCATAAGGCAAACAATTCAAAAGGCTAAAGGTGTGGAGAATCTCCAAAGGTTAAAGGTGTAGAGAACCTCGAAAAGGTTAAAGGTGCGAATTGCAAAAGGTGAAAGACATGGAGGACTTCGAAAATTCAAAGATGTGGAGTAATTCAAAGAGCCAAACTGGGGCAAGGCGCATAGCAAAAGGAAAAGGCGTTCTCACACTTTACAACGTCCGACAAATCTTTCTCCGGACTACAATCTTCAAAGTTCAAAAACGGAGATTAGGAAATCGCGCTAACATCCAACAAACCACAACTCCAGCGAGCTATATACGCTTTGGTTATCAACAACCTATCATTGGAGCGTCTTGCAAATACATATAGGTCATGCATTACATACACTGGTTGATACATTACACCATACCTTTGTAGGTAGTCTTCTTTAAGACAAATCTTACGATCCTTTCTAGGAACCTTTTCAGGTAGTCTTCTTTAAGACAAATTGTCATCCGCTTCAGGAACCTCTTCAGGTAGTCTTCTTTAAGACATTCTAAGAACCTTTCTAGGTAGTTTTTTTCTTCTAAGACGTTCATTGTCACTTCCAAGACCCTTTTTAGGTAGGCTTTTTAAGACATCTTCCAACCTTTTCAGGTAGTCTTCTTTAAGACAAATCTTACGATCCTTTCTAGGAACCTCTCCGGGTGGTCTTCTTTAAGACAAATTTCTATCCATTCTAAGAACCTTTCCAGGTAGTCTTCTTTAAGACATTCTCTTTCTAAGAACCTTTCTAGGTAGTCTTCTCTAAGACAATCATCGCCATTTCCAAGAACCTTTTCAGGTAGTCTTCTTTAAGCCATTTTAAGAACATTTTAGGTAGTCTGTTTAAGACATTTTTCAGCCTTTCCATGTAGTCTTCTTTAAGACTTTCCTCATTCGTTGCTAAAAAACCTTTTCAGGTAGTCTTCTTTAAGACAAATTTTCATATCAAAAACCTTTCAGGTAGTCTTATAGAAGACATTACTTCGTCCCACTCTTTACATCAATCAACATATACATAAGCATAAGCATTACCCGCATATATAAACATTACCAAGCCGCCATAAGCATAGTCGTGGTGTAGGTGCAAATATGGTTTAAACAAATTCAATAAGGAGATAAAATCTTGGGATCGACATCAGCATCAGCATACATACGTACGCATTAGCATATGCATATCATCTAGTGCATTCATATAACTACAAAATCCCAGTTTCCAACCCTCGTGTTGTGATAGGTGTGTTTTCCGACCCTCGAGTCGTGAGTTTCCAACCCCCGTGTTGTGATAGGTGTTTTCCGACCCTCGAGTCGTAAATGTCCGACCCTCGAGTTGCGAGTCTCTAAACATATCGTTTCCTTCCCGACCCTCGAGTCGTGAACATTTGACATGTTATTTTCTCCGACCCTCGAGTCGTGAGTCTCCAAACAAGTGAATCTTTTTCATGCAGGTGCGCTTGTCAAAACCATGGCAGACAATTCCTTTGATACAGGTAAGTTTGCTAGAACTATAGCAAATGATCTCTTCTTATGCAGGTACGCTTGTCAGAACCATGGCAGGTAATTCCCGTGGTGCAGGTAAACTTGTCCGAACAAGGGCAAGTGACTCCTATTGGTGCAGGTAAGCTTGTCCGAACAAGGGCGAGTGATTCTAATGGTGCAGGTGAAATTTGTCCGAACCAGGGCAAATGATCCAAATGGTGTAGGTGAAATTTGTCTGAACCAGGGCAAATAATCCAAATGGAGCAGGTGAAATTTGTCCGAACCAGGGCAAATGATCCAAATGGTGCAAGTGAAACTTGTCCGAACCAGGCCAAATGATCCAAATGGTGCAGGTGAAATTTGTCCGAGCCAAGGCAAATGATCCAAATGGCGCAGGTGAAATTTGTCCGAACCAGGACAAATGATCCAAATAGTGCAGGTGAAATTTGTCCGAACCAGGCCAAATGATCCAAATGGTGCAGGTGAAGTTTGTCCGAACCAGGGTAAACGATCCAAATGGTATAGGTGAAATTTGTCCGAGTCAGGGAAAATGATCCAAATGGTGCAGGTGAAATTTGTCCGAACAAGGGCAGATGATCCAAATGGTACAGGTGAGCTTGTCAGAACTATGACAAGTAATCCTATTGGTGCAGGTGAACTTGCTAGAGCTATAGCAAGTGATCCTTTTGGGGCTCACAAACTACGGAAACTTACTAGAACAATAGTAAGTGGGGTTCACAAACTACGGAAACTTACTAGAACTATAGTAAGTGGGGTTCACAAACTGCGAGTCGTCACTAGGATAGTTACGTATACCCATCACGTTAGTCCCTCGGCAGTGATCAAAGGGTTTTACAAAGGGCTTCTCAATGAGTTTTATCACGTTAGTCCCTCGGCAGTGATCTTCTTCAAGACTACAAGGGGTTTACAAAGGGTTTCTTTAATGAGGTTTATCGCGTTAGTCCCTCGGCAGTGATCTACTTCAAAAAAAAACAAAGGGGTTTTGCAAAGGGTTCTACAACAAGATTTCCAAAGGTTTCTTCAATTAGGTTTATCACGTGAGTCCCTCGGCAGTGATATTCTCCAAAACATCATCAATAACACACAAAAGTTTTATTTTTCTTTTTCAAAGTTACTAACATACCTCAACTAACAATCATGCATCATTCAACTAACATACCTCATTGATACATAATGCATATACATACATCGCTCTCATTTATTTTGAGAAGGTCACTGCATAATACATCACATGCATCATAACATTGCATAAAATTCAGGTTGCCTTCTTAGGACATACTACAATCAAAGCAAGTGGTTCTTTTCGAAAACATCTTCTTCACATTCTAAAAAAGAGAGGTATTTACCTTGGATGGCATCTATAAGCCCATCTCCCACAGAACTTCTTCAACAAATGCAAATTTCAGGACATTCTCAGTGTTCAATCATCTTCTACCTTTAGATCACGATAGGCAGACGTGTCTATCCGACTCTTCAGGTTTAAGAAGATTGAACAGGGGCAGCTGTCATACCCCAAAATTTGCCAGACCAAATCCGCGTTTTTTAATTCATCAAGGGCCGAAATTAAGAGTCATGGGGTTTGACATTCCTATTGTCAAACCCACCCTCTTATAAAATACTCTGAGTTAAGATGGGGGTTAAGGTTAGAAGGTGCTTGAGCCTAGACATTTGGCCCACATATTCTATTTTCTTGGGTTTTGGAGCAATGCTTACATTCTTATCTACATAAATTATTTTCTAAGTATCGTTGGATTATAGATTGGGTTTAATTTTATTGAAAGATTATTAATATTATCTAGGATTATTATTATAGAATTTGTATTAGTTATTATTTAAATATTATTATTAGTATTAATTAATATTAGTTATTATTAGGATTATTATCATTAAATATTATTATTACTAGCTATTATTATTAATTTTAATAGGAGTTTCAATGATTATTACTCATCATTACTATTTTATAAGTATTTTATTTTTCTTACTCATTTAAATATTGAATAAAATGCAAGATTTCTCTTTAATATTTATAGAAACTAATATATATATATATATATATATATATATATATATATATATATATATATATATATATATATATTATGAGAGAAAGAAACCGTGAGAATTGGGTTGGGACATGATTTTATTTGATTAAGGACTAAAAAGAGAAAGTTTCAATATGAATGCAAATCATGGTACAATCATGCAAATCCTGAAGATTTGATTGGCTTTTTTTGTTAACCTAATTTTGGTACCTATAAGTAGAAAAGAGGAGGAGATGCAGAGGGGGTTCGGGTGTGTCATACCCCAAAATTTGCCCACACTTTTTAGTGACAAATTTTTTTGAAATTATTTTAAAAATTAGATTTTATAAAATCTTAGATTCATCGACATCCTGAATTTAAAAAAATATTCAATTTAAAGTTTATTTTAAAATATAGTAGTTTATTCTTAAATTGCTTATATTTTAAATAAATAGAAAATGATGGTCGATGCTTCATACACCTTTAATTAGCTTTTTATTTCAAATAAATAACATAGCTAAATTGGTTTGGAAGTAAGGCTTGCAAATTAAAGGTCACAGGTTCATTTCTTGCCTGGTGTGTTTTTATGTTTTTAAACTATTTTTTTTTATCTTTTTGTGCACCTGGACGCACTTGGACACAAGTACGTCCAGATTCTTAATCTTGGGGACCAAAACGGTTCATGGGCCTTTGGGTTGGATCTTTTTCTTTTTAGGATCGTTTTGACCTAATTTCCAATCTATAAATAGAGTCCCTCCACACACTCTTTTCATCAACAATTTTCTAAACTTTCTCAACCATCAAACATTTTCTAACCCTTCAAATCTTTTTAGGTTTTATTTTTCAAATTTTTATTTTTGGCCAAAGATGACACTGAGGCCTCATTTGTCAAAATAATTTTTTATGTTTTTTGGCCGATGATTTCTATATGAGGCCCCTATTTATTTTCAATTTCTTTTAAATTTAATTTGTTTGTTCTTTTAACCACATGATGATAGGATATGATGGTTGTGTTTTTTTTTATTTTGGTTCTATCTAATCTCATAAATTGAGTAGAAACTCATAACACACTAATACACTATTTTGTAAAAAATCACTTCACGATTTAAAGTAGTTTTTTTTTTTATTTATTTGTGTGTAAATATTACTACTCAAATCATAACTCCTTTTTTTGCCGGAGTTTGTTTGAATGCATATCAATTTTTATTCATTACTTTGATTTTTTTTAGCAGATTGGAAATTAATCTCACTCAGTGTTGTTCAATAACAAAACCACCATGCTAACTTGACTGATTCAAAACAAGAACACTCAGTCATCTAAAATTCACCACCTTTGAAATTTCTATTTTGTTAATACACCCTAAACCCACTGGCAGCATGAAGTTGAAACAAAAATGTAAAAGAGCTTGATAACATAACTTATAATAACAGCAATTACAGATCGAAAAAAAGAAGATAAGGATTGCGGTTAACTATATAATTCTCTTTTGCATTCTTTTTGTGTTTTGTTTCAGTAGAATTGTAGGTTGTCCCGAGAAAGCTCAAAGGGGAGCAAGGAAATCTGGAAATCCAGCGAATTAGTACCTGCAAATTTCAAACAACAACTACAAACAACGGAGACCTCACACAACACCGACAGATTCAAGTTCTTTACACCCCTGCTCCGCCCTCAATCTGATGCTCTCATCGTAACACTCAACAACAACTACTCTGACTCGCTCACAGAACAATATCAATTGTTCAACATCATCCAAGCCAACCGAAACATAAGGGGAAGATTTGAAGCAATGTGTTTTTGCAGGATTCAAAGGACGAAGTTCCGACGCCACCATCAACAACACAAAGCAACCGCAAGACCCTCCAACCTCTTCGACACCGCAATCACGCTTCAAACACGCAGTAGCAACATCCCGAGTCCAACCACCACGTGAACGGACGCCCTTAGCCGACAACCACCGCGCCGAGAAAAACGAGATTCGAAGAGGCGGAGAGATTTGCATCAAAAGCAAAATAGAAGACTCACCAAGTGCATCGATTTTTCACCGAGAACATCATTTTCTCATCGGTAAGTCTGGATTCAATTTCATACTCCCTTCATACTTTAATTCGTCTAAAGCTTGAGAAGTAATGTTTATGTTTAATGTTGATATATATACTGAGATAGGGAGGGAAGTTTGTTTATTGTTGGTGAACCGAGAGAACATTGTGAGGAAGAGGGAGGAGTTTCTATTTGAAAACAGAGTTTGATGAATTTGAATTTTATGTTTGGGCCTAGCACATTTTAAACCCAACCGAATTTCTATTTTTATCACCACCCTAGCTTTCTGCGGACACCCCATTTGTGTTCAGTTCAGTTTTGGGCCTACCTCATGGATAGCCCTATATTTTTCTAAATCTTGCACCTCTCATTTAATTTTATAATTAGCTCATGTTTGAGATTCATTTTAATTGTTTAGCTTTGTTCTTTAATTTTGGTTTTTTTATAATACAAAATCACAAAAGTATATTGTTTAAATTTTAAATTCAATTTCAATTTCCTTTTACAATGTTTATTTCTATATTTTCTTAGTTAATATTTTCTAATATATCTCTGTCATTGTTCTCATGCATCATTATACACGTATCGTAACTAACATTTTCTTGATTTTTATGAGGTACTACGCTGTGAGCAATTGGACTATTATGGATATTCACTTGTTGTATATTAAATGTCCGAACATAACACACTCTTTTTACTGTTCACACACTCACCTATAAGGTTTCCCCTCTTCGTTGCCTTTCGATTCAATAGTCAAGTCCCTTCGAGCGTAGGGATGCCTTAGCCTATGCTGCTTTCGATTCAAAATCACCATGTCCCTCTGATTTAAAGATCATAGTCCCTTCAATGTTGCCTTTCGGTATAAATGATCTTGTCCCTCGATTAAATGGTGATAGCCCCTTCGATGGCTAAGGTATCCTTACATGTTGCCTTTATGACTATTTACAACACATAGGACTTCCTACCCTCTTTATGGTATGGATAGTCCCTATGACGATTCGATGACCCGCTGATCAGTGCATATTTATGCACATTCTCCTATATTTTTACTTAGGCATTTCTTTACTTTACCTTGATTATTTTTCTATTTTAATGTGTTTTTATAAATTAGTTTATTTTTGCACTTATTTGATTTTCGCAATCTATTTTCAGCATTAGCAGTCTGCACTAAATTGATCATAACTGTAGCTTCAGGAATCGAATCGACGCGTTCTAATAATCGTCGGAAAGCTAAGAGATAGAGCTACATCTTTCATGTTGGAGTCTGTAACTCGGTGAACTGACTATTATTTTTATATGCAACAATGTTGCGGTGAGCATGAGTCGCCACCTACTTTTATTTTATCCAATTAAGAAAGGTATAAAAGAACAGTAAAGACCTTCTTTGAAAAGAGATTGAGTTCGGGGGTAGGTTATGGAAAGGGAAGGTATAAGCACTCTTTTCATCCGTAGTTATCTACGGGCTCTTAACTGCTTAGCTCACTTTGTTTGTTTGAAACGTTTGAAAAAGGTGTCGTGTGTGTTTAGAAAAACAGTTTGATTTCGAGAATGTCTGAAAAGACAATGTTAGAAAACAGGTGTGTGAAAAGCGTTTGATTTGTTGTGAGCAAGCACTTAAGAGCTACCTACCCTGAGTTCGAAAAGGTCTTTCCCATACTTTAAAGTTTTCCTTGGGAGATAGTACTATCCATACCATTTGAGGGTAGGTAGTCCCATACATTGGATGTGCGGGTCATCGAAGGGTCATCGAATCGTCATAGAGGCTATCCATACCATAAAGAGGGTAGGAAGTCCTATGAGATGTGAATAGTCATAAAAGGCAACTAGTAGAGATACCTTAGCAATCCGAAGGGACTATCATCATTTATCGAAGGCAACTCGAGGGACAGTGTAACACCCCAAATCTACCCAACGTTATATTTAAATCAGAATGCGGAAATTTCAAACATTAAACATGAGGCATTACATTCTCAACTTATTCCAACAAACAACCAACCTATATTTGCTTTTATTATGATACATAGCATTCGGTGTTCACAACTTATAAATCATATACAACTTTATCCAACTAAAATCAAAACTTCAATTTATAATTATTCAAGAATTATTGTAATAACAACAATTAGAAACAATTTGAACAACAAATAATAACAACTATTCATCGTCTTATAATAACAACAACATGATCGACATAAACAATCATAATCCCATCCCGAGTGCTACGTATCAGAGCAAGACACCAATCGACTAACAGCAACTAAAGACTTCATAAAGTTACTTCGCTTCCACAGCTATTCTTGAGTACCTGCTCAATTACCCATAATAGGTAACATCATTACAGAAGGGGTGAGATATCATACAATATAAACAGGTGTATGATAAACAGTATATTAGATTAGGATTATACAAATTCTACCACTTTACATAGCAATTATACAACAACGAGTAAGCGACTTAAATCAATACAACTTACTAGCAACAACAACTTAGTAACAACAACTTAATAACAACAACTTAGTAACAACAACTTAATAACAACAACTTAATAACAACAACTTAATAACAACAACTTAATAACAACAACTTAGTAACAACAACTTAATAACAACAACTTAATAACAACAACTTAGTAACAACGACTTGATCACAACAACAACTTAACAGTAATGACAACTTAACAGCAATAACAACTTAATGGCAATCATAACTTATAACCAACAATAACTTAATCACAAAAGCAACTTATAACCACATCAACTTATATCAAACGACAATTTATCAAATAGCAACAACAACAACAACACGATAACAAATTAAACATCGACAACAACAACGGTAACAACTTAAACATCAACAATAACAACAACGGTAACAACTTAAACATCAACAACAGCTCAGACATACAAATCGAATGTGACTCAACTATGCAAATGCATGTGGTACCATTTGGAGTAAAACTCCCAACGTAAACATATGCCAGGTTATCGAGGCATTTCAACAACGTAAACAGGGTGCCATCAAGGCCAACGTAATCAGGTGCCATCTAGGCCAACGTAAACAATGCAAATGTATGCATGCGACAACAACCACAACGTCATAACAACAACAACGAAACAACAACAACAACAACAACAACGTAAACAACAACTTGAACATGCAACAGATGCATCAACTTAATCCAACATTGGTCATACGACCTACAACTTAAACATGCCCACAAGTCGGGACAATAACAACGCTGAACAACATAATCAATTTTCAACTTATTCAACATTGGCCATAGGCCTACAACATCATCAACGTAATCAACGACAATTCAACAGCGACGTATAACAACAACATTTCAACATAGTAATAACAACTTGTTCAACAACGACAACATATTCCCAACAACTTACTAACAACATATTCAACTATATCATGTTCAATAATAACATACTAGAAACAACATAACAACAACAACTCGACACAACGCTTACTCATACCGACTATTATTATAAGTCTTATTTATACTACTTAATAGCAACATATACTACATTCTACTCAACAACTTATACTTAATTGTCCACCAACTTACATCATCGGTCCTTATACTACTACCAAATTATTCCTACCAAGGTTGTAACAACTCTGCAGCTATCAACTTAATATTCGCTATCAACATCTACCACTAAGGCACCAACAACTTAATTATTATTATTTGTTAATTATCAACAACTCCGTTACTTGAATTACCACTACATAAGCCATCATTATTGCTACAGTTACTTTTATCGCATTATAATTAGGCTACCGATTCAGCCTGCTACTTTATACTTCTGTCATTGCTCCTTCGTGTTATTTTCCACTTTCTGCAACTTATACCACATGCCAACTATTTCTAATAATAAGCATTACTACCAATTCATTTGATTGAATTTCTACAACTTAATTTAAGAACACAACATTTATAACAGCAACATAACAATTTTCCACCACTAAAACACAATACAACAGCAACCTACAAATCATCCCCAAATCAACACGGAGCAACCAATTATGAATAACAACCAAGGACTCAGAATCAACCACATAATCAAACACCGACACTGAGGCAAATTCATAAACCCCATCCCACATACGTGTTCATCATAACCCCGGTTATAGAGTAAGAACCCCACCCTTACCTTTGGATTGGAGATTCCTCTACTCTCCCGGTTGCCATAGCTTATGCCGGCGCTTCCAACTTTTCTCCGAAAATCTTTTCTAACAACGTGCAGAGACGCACCAAAAACCTGTTCGGAAATCGTTTTGTCAGACGGACTTAAAATCATCAAAACGAAAATCGCTCCGGTCAGAAGTTACCTCTACGAGTCTGGAACGCTGTGTCCAAGAACCGCGACGATCCAACGGTTGGATCGGGAGAAACGTTTGTTTTGCTAAGGTGTCTCACCACAGAAACTTGCTGCGAAAATTGGACTTCCCCTGGCTTTTCTCTTCCGCCATTGCTCTCTTCTTCACCTCTCCTCCAAACCCTTATTTTCTTCGTATAGTACAACAAAAACCTATTTCTTTTCTTTTTCTTTATTTTCCAAATAATCCAAATAACTCCTATAACTCTTATTGGGCCAATCATTCACACTTCCTCATTGCTATTTACCACACACTAATCCAACCCAATTCACTTAAATCAATTAGTCCAATAAATAAATCATATTATTCTTACTATTATCTTCCAATTAAACCGACTAAATAAATCCGACTTAAACTTAATATCTTCGATCAGCATAACAATCCAATTTCAGCTAAATCCAATAAATAATTCCTTCCATAATTTAATTAACTAATTAATTAAATTCGGGGCGTTACAACTCTCCCCCACTTAGAATATTTTCGTCCTCGAAAATCTATCCGACACAATCAGCCTGACACCTCACGCTTCAGCTGCGCAACTCTGATTATCCAACCTTAGTTCACTGTCCTCATTAAAGTTCCTGCCAACTTATATGATTCACAAGCTTCAACCAAGTTTCATTCACAACCATCACTTTACACACCATTAAGATAGTAAGATAAGTACATAACATCCAATACAATTCCGTCTACTATTAACAAGAGATTAAGGGTGACCAGTTCCTCAATTTGTCAATAGTTAGCCGACAATCATGATGAAGTATAACCCATCATTACTAAACTATAATAGCGCACTTTATCACTTGGCTCAAGTCACCTGAGCATAACGTCCAAGAATTCACTCCATAGTTTCCTCGACGCACGCAGCACAACACAATTCTTAAATATCTTCTAATACAGAAACGTCACTGTACCAAGTATAATCCAAATCACTTTGCTCCACGAAAATTTATTCAAGTAGAGAACTTAAGCAATGTCAATAAATCCTTAGTCTTATAACTTCACTGATCTCCACAATCTCGCATTTTATCGTATTCTAATCACGATCTCAACATCGTCATCTCATCATTCGGTTAGCGATAAAACTTCCAAAATTTTCTTCTAGTTGACTCTGCAATCCACTTATATGATCCAACAACAAAACCTGTAACAACTCATCTTTACATCAGCATCCAAACGTCGACGTCACGAGCAATAAAATTCCACTGACAACTTCGCAATTCACCAGCACCGCTGAAACATCACAGCCTTTTAAGATTCTAACAAAAAGCGCTCAACTGCCAACACAAATATCTCCCTCGATACAGACCTTCCTGATACAAAATGATATACTAAACTGAAGGGAATTTCATGTAGATTCCAGAAATTCAAGAATCGCTTAAATCCGAGTTACGAGTAAAAAGTTATCACTTGTATAACATGGCTGGTCAAGGAATCCCGTATACCAGTCTGTACTAAATTCAGCATCAGACCCAAAACTTCAAACGCATCTTTCTCCCTCGTCGAAAACATGTAGCAGACAAAGTTTATATGAAAACTGTAGGGAATTTCGCAAGCTTTCCGAAAAGTCCTGAATCGTCTCCATCGGAGTTACAAGCGAAAAGTTATCACCTGATTAGTGAAGGTTGTTCCATAAATACGAAAATACAGATTGGAAGTGATAAACATGGGTTCTACCTTTCTCCCCTGCTTCCAAAAATTCCCAACCATCCTCACCGGCATAAAAATCCGCATCGACTCATCCAAACAATTCCTAACTTCGCTTGGTTTGACTTCGAACGGTTAACTCCCAAGAGTATCTTCTAATTAATCCAACCTCTCGTCCAACGACAAGTCACAGTTATTCCATCTCAAGGATACATCAACTCTACCGCGACATTAAAATCTTAAATCCGTGCTTCCTTCAAATTTGGAAAAATCATGCCATCTCGCCAATACTCGCACTTATGCAATTCCTATTACACCGAAACATCCAAGAGAAGCGCTAGCTTCTCCCCCACTTGGATTCAAGCCCACTCCTACAAACAAACGACTAGAAAACAAACAAGTACCGACAGTGTTGTACACACTTGTCGCGTACCAAGGGATAAATAACATTATACACACTGGCCGGACAGACCGACCTGCTCTGATACCACTAATGTAACACCCCAAATCTACCCAACGTTATATTTAAATCAGAATGCGGAAATTTCAAACATTAAACATGAGGCATTACATTCTCAACTTATTCCAACAAACAACCAACCTATATTTGCTTTTATTATGATACATAGCATTCGGTGTTCACAACTTATAAATCATATACAACTTTATCCAACTAAAATCAAAACTTCAATTTATAATTATTCAAGAATTATTGTAATAACAACAATTAGAAACAATTTGAACAACAAATAATAACAACTATTCATCGTCTTATAATAACAACAACATGATCGACATAAACAATCATAATCCCATCCCGAGTGCTACGTATCAGAGCAAGACACCAATCGACTAACAGCAACTAAAGACTTCATAAAGTTACTTCGCTTCCACAGCTATTCTTGAGTACCTGCTCAATTACCCATAATAGGTAACATCATTACAGAAGGGGTGAGATATCATACAATATAAACAGGTGTATGATAAACAGTATATTAGATTAGGATTATACAAATTCTACCACTTTACATAGCAATTATACAACAACGAGTAAGCGACTTAAATCAATACAACTTACTAGCAACAACAACTTAGTAACAACAACTTAATAACAACAACTTAGTAACAACAACTTAATAACAACAACTTAATAACAACAACTTAATAACAACAACTTAATAACAACAACTTAGTAACAACAACTTAATAACAACAACTTAATAACAACAACTTAGTAACAACGACTTGATCACAACAACAACTTAACAGTAATGACAACTTAACAGCAATAACAACTTAATGGCAATCATAACTTATAACCAACAATAACTTAATCACAAAAGCAACTTATAACCACATCAACTTATATCAAACGACAATTTATCAAATAGCAACAACAACAACAACACGATAACAAATTAAACATCGACAACAACAACGGTAACAACTTAAACATCAACAATAACAACAACGGTAACAACTTAAACATCAACAACAGCTCAGACATACAAATCGAATGTGACTCAACTATGCAAATGCATGTGGTACCATTTGGAGTAAAACTCCCAACGTAAACATATGCCAGGTTATCGAGGCATTTCAACAACGTAAACAGGGTGCCATCAAGGCCAACGTAATCAGGTGCCATCTAGGCCAACGTAAACAATGCAAATGTATGCATGCGACAACAACCACAACGTCATAACAACAACAACGAAACAACAACAACAACAACAACAACGTAAACAACAACTTGAACATGCAACAGATGCATCAACTTAATCCAACATTGGTCATACGACCTACAACTTAAACATGCCCACAAGTCGGGACAATAACAACGCTGAACAACATAATCAATTTTCAACTTATTCAACATTGGCCATAGGCCTACAACATCATCAACGTAATCAACGACAATTCAACAGCGACGTATAACAACAACATTTCAACATAGTAATAACAACTTGTTCAACAACGACAACATATTCCCAACAACTTACTAACAACATATTCAACTATATCATGTTCAATAATAACATACTAGAAACAACATAACAACAACAACTCGACACAACGCTTACTCATACCGACTATTATTATAAGTCTTATTTATACTACTTAATAGCAACATATACTACATTCTACTCAACAACTTATACTTAATTGTCCACCAACTTACATCATCGGTCCTTATACTACTACCAAATTATTCCTACCAAGGTTGTAACAACTCTGCAGCTATCAACTTAATATTCGCTATCAACATCTACCACTAAGGCACCAACAACTTAATTATTATTATTTGTTAATTATCAACAACTCCGTTACTTGAATTACCACTACATAAGCCATCATTATTGCTACAGTTACTTTTATCGCATTATAATTAGGCTACCGATTCAGCCTGCTACTTTATACTTCTGTCATTGCTCCTTCGTGTTATTTTCCACTTTCTGCAACTTATACCACATGCCAACTATTTCTAATAATAAGCATTACTACCAATTCATTTGATTGAATTTCTACAACTTAATTTAAGAACACAACATTTATAACAGCAACATAACAATTTTCCACCACTAAAACACAATACAACAGCAACCTACAAATCATCCCCAAATCAACACGGAGCAACCAATTATGAATAACAACCAAGGACTCAGAATCAACCACATAATCAAACACCGACACTGAGGCAAATTCATAAACCCCATCCCACATACGTGTTCATCATAACCCCGGTTATAGAGTAAGAACCCCACCCTTACCTTTGGATTGGAGATTCCTCTACTCTCCCGGTTGCCATAGCTTATGCCGCCGCTTCCAACTTTTCTCCGAAAATCTTTTCTAACAACGTGCAGAGACGCACCAAAAACCTGTTCGGAAATCGTTTTGTCAGACGGACTTAAAATCATCAAAACGAAAATCGCTCCGGTCAGAAGTTACCTCTACGAGTCTGGAACGCTGTGTCCAAGAACCGCGACGATCCAACGGTTGGATCGGGAGAAACGTTTGTTTTGCTAAGGTGTCTCACCACAGAAACTTGCTGCGAAAATTGGACTTCCCCTGGCTTTTCTCTTCCGCCATTGCTCTCTTCTTCACCTCTCCTCCAAACCCTTATTTTCTTCGTATAGTACAACAAAAACCTATTTCTTTTCTTTTTCTTTATTTTCCAAATAATCCAAATAACTCCTATAACTCTTATTGGGCCAATCATTCACACTTCCTCATTGCTATTTACCACACACTAATCCAACCCAATTCACTTAAATCAATTAGTCCAATAAATAAATCATATTATTCTTACTATTATCTTCCAATTAAACCGACTAAATAAATCCGACTTAAACTTAATATCTTCGATCAGCATAACAATCCAATTTCAGCTAAATCCAATAAATAATTCCTTCCATAATTTAATTAACTAATTAATTAAATTCGGGGCGTTACAGACAGGATCATTTCATCTTAGGCAACTCGAAGGGACTATGATCTTTATTCCGAAGGGACAATGATGAATTTGAATCGTAGGCAGCATGTGCTAAGGTATCCTCACGTTCGAGGGACTTGACTATTATTCGAAGGCAACCAAGAGGGGAAACCCTAAAGGTGAGTGTGTGAACAATAATAAGGAGTGTGTCGATTTAAGTATTTATCTGGAGTTAGTAAGCTAGCGTTCAATTATTAGTCTTTCCATACAATCCTAATTACTAGCAGTTAATATATTTACGGAAAATAAATTGCGGAAAAGTAAAAGTTCCTACGCTATTACATGGCTTCGGGGAGGGGATTACAAATTGCCAAAAAGGAATTAAAAATTATTACAAACCCAAAAATGAAAATTAAAGCGGAAGTAATATATACAAAATAAAATTGTAAGTGTCCAACAAATAGTCCAATGCTCAAAATGGTAGTACCTCACAAAAATAAAATAAAAATGTTAGTACGAATATATAAAATGATAATGAGAAGAAAAAAAATTAAAAGAAAAATCTAAAAGAGCTATATTAAGTTCTAAAAAAGAAATTAAAGTTAAACAACTTATTTTTGTGTTTTTTTTAATAAGAAATAAAAAAATCATAAATTCTAAATTCTAATATTTTTGTGTTTTTGTTATTATAGAAAATAAAACTTAAACTCTAAGATAAAAAAAAACATTTGTTTATGGCTTTTAATAACAAATGTGTATGAAACAATTAATTTAATTAATCTAAAGATAATTAATTTCAATAAAAATAAAACATTTTTTTGTTTTTTTGAATTTTAAATATTTCAAGTACTTTGTATGTTAAATTACCTAACTTATTTAAATCTAATAAATTAATTTAACTAAAATCCAAATTTTATTTAAGAATAGAATGATTATATCAAATTAGCATAAATGAAGGGTGGTTAGTAATTGTTCCCAGACCCGTTCTATAATTCAAATTTTTATTAATTGACTAACAAAAACAAAATAATAGTAATAATTAATAAATAAAATAAAACTATACAACAGCACATGGGCGCTGCATTCATGCACTCTTAAAAAAAATTGAAACAACACCATTAATTATTTTGACTTTTCAAACCATTACAAATCAACCAATTGCAGCGCAACATGTGTCATATTTAATTAAAAATAAAAAAAAACAACAAAGCAACACCACATATAAGTAGAAGAGAAGAGTGAACAACACAAATAAATCCTTATTCTCTATTTGAAATTCACGTTCTCACAAGATTCACACAGTAAAGTCATGCACAACAATCAATTACAATAGTACAGATCCAAACCACAAAGTACAAGAGAGCGAACCTTTGATATTTGTGGCAATCGGAAGTGAGATTGGATGGTCGAGATCTGGGTTCCGGACTGGTGCTGTGACTGAGGGGCATCATCGACGTCGGCGGTGGAGCTGTTGGTGGCTGAAGTCGAAGCGTGACTCGGAGGCGGCACTCGGTGGTGGTCGTACGTGGAGCTATTTCCGTCGTCGATGATGAATCGTTGGAGTGAGTCGCACCGGGATGTTGACAGGCGGCCTTTTGGGTAGCGCTTCCGATTTCGTTCTTTCATCTGCAAAACAAACTCACTGCATATATTAATACCAAAATGTTGCAGAAAATTGCATCCCAGGAACACAATGTTTAATATGTTCTTTTTTTTTAGTGAATTTATTAATTAAATGCAATACAATGATAACTACCAATAATAAAAAAAGGGTTAGACAAACACTGGGTAGAACATTTGTTGAAACATATGTACGTGAACAATTAGTTGTTATTCCGGTAAAATATTTAGAAAAAGTGGTATACACAAGAGTGAAGAATCATTCAATATGCAGTGTAGAGAAAAAAACAAAGACGTGTTACTTGTGAAAGCGTGAGGATTAAGATTGGCTTCCAAAAAAAAATTATTAACACCATGAAATAACTAATGAATTTAAAGAGAATAACCATCCGCTAATTATTAAAATTAAAACAGATAAAAAGGGCCTAATATGTTAATCATCGGCCAAAAATATCGTAAAAATTATTTTGAAAAATGGGAGGTCTCGGATCAGGTGTCATCATTGGCCAAGAATAGTGTGAAAATTATTTTGAAAAAAAAGAGACCTCAGGTATCATCATTGGCCAAAGAAATTTGTTTATTGAAAGACTGTAAAAAAGGTTTATAGAATTATGAATGAAAAAGAGTTAGAAATTGTTGGAATTGTTGATTAGGATTAGAAAAATTGTTAGTGAGAAAATTGTTGATGACTACGTGGAGGGCTCTATTTATAGAGTGGAATTAGGTCAAGATCGGTCCTGAAAAGGAAATGATCCAACCCAAAGGCCCATGGACCTTCCTTGATGACCAAGATTAAGAACCTGGACGTGTTTGTGTCCAGGTACGTTCAGGTGCAAAAAACTGATAAAAAAGGTTAAAAAACATGGAAATGCACCAAGCGGGGTGAACTTTTGTTTGCAAGCCTTACTCCCTAACCAATTGTGCTATGTTATTTATTTGAAATAAAAATCCAATTGAAAGTGTATGAAGCATAGGCAAACATTTTTCTATTTATTAAAATATAACAATTTAAGTATAAACTATTATATTTTTAAAGTAGATTTTAAATTGAATATTTATAAAATTCAGGATGTCAATATAAACAAACCCAAGATTTTTATAAAACTCAAATTTTGAAATTGTTTTGAAATTTTTTAAAAGTGTGGGCAAATTTTGGGGTATGACAGAGTCAAAGGCAAATTCGAAATGCATAGTTACCAGAATTTCGTTGAAGTTTCAGTCATTAGAATAATTTATTTTTAGGTCATTAGTTTATGGGCTTGGGTTATGTTTTTGACCCAGTTTGAGTTAGTAGAGAAGAAAACCTTATTTTGTTTTATAAGGGTTGGCAGCCGCTAGAATACGAGAGACCTTTTTTGCCACAAATTTTACTTTTGGTTTCATGATTAGAATGAAGAACTAATTCCCGAAGGCAAATCCTGCTGCTCATGGGTTCCATTGCTTTGAGGTTATTCTAATACTAATTTAAATTCGATTTCTGTTCAATTCTTTTCTATGAAATCATTTGCTTAATTTGATTACAATTGTTTTCTTAATTCGATTGTTGTTCATAGGATAGAATTGATTAAATTCGATTGTATGCATGTTCCTAAATTTAATTGCGTGTTATCGTTTGCTTAATTCGTTAACTCGTCATATTCTTAACCGTTTGCTTAATTCGGTAAACAGGAACATAACTCGTATGATTTTGATAAGCGCTTTTCCGATTAATCTCATAATCGAATAGGATCGAAGCCGTTTAGGGATTGGTGTTATTACAACCGATGATAAGTCGGAACCCGGATCATTAGGATTAGCCGTTTAGCTTATTTTGATAATCACTTATTTTACTCTGTTTTATAAATTAATTCTAAAACCATAAACCCCCAATTTAATTTATATTAGTTAGTAACGAAACAAGAATCCTTGTGAGAACGATATCCGAGTTGTCGTTACCGTTACACTATATTTTCAAAATACTCGTTTTTGACCCGCGCGCGACAGCGGATCACCCGCACATCCAATGTATAGGACTACCTACCCTCAAATGGTATGGATAGTACTATAGCCCAAGGAAAGCCTTAATGGATAGGAAAGACCTTACGAACTTAGGGTAGGAACTCTTAAGTGCTTGCTCATAACAATTCAAATAAAATGCTTTTCACACACTTGTTTTCAAACATTGTCTTTTTAGACATTCTCAAAATCAAATCGTTTTTCTAAACACACACGACACCTTTCAAAACATTTCAAACAAACAAAAGTGAGCTAAGCAACTAAGAGCCCGTAGATAACTACGGATGAAAAGGGTGCTTACACCTTCCCTTTTCATAACCTACCCCTCGAGCTCAATCTCTTTTCAAATAAGGTATTTCCTATTCTTTTATACCTTTCCTAATTGGATAAAATAAAAGTCGGTGGCGACTCTTGCTCACCGCAACATTGTTGCTTATAAATATAAAAAGTCAGTTCACCGAGTTACAGGGTGGGTGGCCTCCAAGAAAACAGAACCGGAGTGCAAATTTAGAGAAGGAAACCAAATTTGAATTTGAAGAAGCAGATCGATTCAAGGAGTTCTGAAGATTCAGGAACGTTCCTTGAGCAACCCTGAAGTTATTCCTATCGCCAATAAGCTTGAAAACTCCGAGAATCATTCATAATAAGCCACGGTTTGCTCTTTCCAAAATTGTTTCGATTGTATTGATTCGAGTATCATATACAGTTTTTGATTGTATATGAATGTTCATGGTGGTGTTTCGACTGTTTCTGGGCACTTAATTGGATTGATTCGTGTTTATTTCGGGATATGCCATTGATGGTGCTTAGGGTTCTGTTTTAGGGGTTTTTGATGTAGGGAGAATCAGATAAAATAAAGGCCATCGTTGTGTTCGTAGGATCAAACCGAGTTGAATCGTTGTATTACATGGGATTTTCGTTATGTATTGTGTCGTTTACAAGTCGCAGGAGCTATGGCCACGCAAACAAAAACCGTAGGCAAAGCGCTGTCTGTTTCAGAAAGGAATACGCGAGGTAGATGATCCTGGGCGCGTTTTATTCAAATTGCCTTAACTTATGTTTTATTATATTATATTTAGTTCATATTTATTTCAGTTGATAAACATAGCACGCATGGCAAGGCTGAACGAATGGCAATCCTAAAGGAGTGGGTTCGATACCCAGCTCCTGCATTTTTTATGAATTAACAAGTCTACAGGTTCCATGCGCGTGCCTCCAGGAAGGTCTATGATGCACCTTCAATTCAGCACCATCAGATACGCACCAAACAAGATCTAACGCCCTACAGCGTGAGACTACACCATGCTCACTCATCAATGCAATGCACAGAATCAGGCCCAGGTTTTTCTATATATTTCTTTTATTTAGTTATTTAAATTAAATGTTAGTTAATTAGGATTAATTTAGTTAAATTATTTAATTAGGGTTAGGAATATAATTAGGTTTAGAATAATAGAACTAGGATTAGGGTTAGGAGTATAACATTTTCCCGATTATTCGATTATTCGACTTAATTGATTTAATTAATTTTAATTAACTATTAAATCATAAAAACCCTAGAAAGGTTACACGCCTTAGGGTTTCCCCAACCCTACTTCCCATTTGGCAAAGAACATTAATTCTTGAATAATTCTCTCCTCGACCCGACTAAAGCTATTAGTCGCATTAGACGAGAGATAAAAGAATAAAACATAAAAAAATATAAAACTTAAAGATACATTTAATTTGCTGCCCGCGACGATCGAATCTATCGATCTGAGTAACCGGCAATGCCCCATTAATCCGTTAGCTATACTGATCAAATCTATTGATCATCGCATCTAACGGTGACATATCAAATCAGGGTTGTACGCCCAAAACATTCAAAACACTTCAAATCAAACTACGGATTTTCATCCTTATTCAAAACTACGATAGGTCATTCAAAAAGCCTTCAAACAACCTCATAATCAATTCCAAGGCGTACAACCCTGTGCCCGAACCACGTTGACTCTGATTCTCCATAAGGAGATACGTAGGTACTTGGCAACAAGGCGAGTCCCCTTCCTCAAAACCTCCATTCAGTTCAAATCTCAATCTTCACCCTATTCACTTCTTTAGCTATTATCCTATTATTTTAGCCATAAAATCATTACCTTAGACAAAACCTTAGGAAAGGGCTGAGGGTGCCTAACACCTTTCCTCGACCTGATTATAATAACTTACCCCGAATCTCTTGACTGCGTAGGGTTTCCTATTCGCCATTCAGAATAGGTGGCGACTCTAAAAGCTATATTTTTAGGGCAGGTTGCTACAGCTGCCATAGATGCAATCAACATAAACACGGCAGCCCCGTCCTTAACCGCTTCATCTACCTGCCTAGCAGTCATCGCCAAACTCTCCACACTCACATCTTCAGGAAAAATAACCGTCTTCGCGAAGTAGTTGATATGAACCCGGTTGAATTGCAACCAGTTCATTCCTAGAATAACATCAAGTTGTTCTAACGGAAGGAACATTAAGTCCATTCCGAACTCTCTACCAAAAATATCAATTGGACAGTTCAAACAAACAAACTAAGTAGTCACTGAACCCGATGCAGGAGTATCAATAATCATACTTCCATTTATATCAGATATTTCTAAATTCAATCTCTTAGCACAGTCCATAGAAATAAAAGAATGTGTCGCGCCAGTGTCTATAATCGCAATTAGAGGAGTGCCATGGATAAAACACGTACCTTTAATCAACCGATACTCTAGAGTAGTCTCGGAACCTGATAAGGCGAACACCTTACCACCAGCTTGATTCTTCCTCGACTTAGGACACTTAAGACTAATATGACCCTCTTCTCCACAGTTGAAACAAGTTACAGCGTTCCCTTTGCACTCAATAGCAATGTGGCCTCCCTTCCCTCACTTATAGCACTTCTTTTCTTCACTTTTGCACTCGTGAATGCGATGTCCAAGTTCTCCACACTTAAAGCACTTAATAGGGGCACTAGAGTCTCCCCCACTAGGCTTCTTCCAACCTCCAACTTTCTGGTTACCTCTACCATATGGCTTACCACGATCCATATGCTTGTTCACTTTCTTGTCGACCAACTCCCGAGAGTGCGACAACTTCAACTTAACATTGTCCTCTTCAAAGATTCGGCTGCAGTCAACCAAATAAACAAACCTGCGAATTCTCTGATATCTGATAATCGGTTTAATCTCGTCACGGAGACCATTCTCAAACTTAACACACTTCAAGAACTCGCTAGCCTCATCATTGTTGTATTGGACATAATACTTCGCGAGCTCAACAAACTTGGAAGCATACTTCGGTACGGTCATGTTACCTTGTGTCAGCTCCAAAAATTTAATCTCTTTCCTGACTCTAACATCTTCAGGAAAGTACCTCCGCAAGAATTCTCTCTTGAACACAACCCAAGTAATTGCAACACCAGCATCTTCCAGTTCATCCCTACTAGCCATCCACCAATCATCAACTTCTTCAGACAGCATATGAGTACCATATCTCACCTTCAGATTTTTCATCGCAATCAATCACCCGGAAGATTCTCTCAATTTCCTTCAGCCACTTCTGAGCGCCTTCGGGATCATGAGTGCCTTTGAACAACAGAGGGTTGTTCCTCTGAAAACTGTTCAACTGCCTGTCAGCACCAATTCCAGCTCCATTGCCATTCCCTCCCAGTACACCAGCAACCATTTTGAAAATAAATGAGTTCTAATTAGTTTTAATACGCTTTCTCCTTCCTTAAAACTAATATCCTATGTCTACTATCCAGTTAAAGATCTCAAACTTTCGCTCTATTGATTTTAACCTTTTACCGTCTTAACCCCTCAAACTTTCGCTCTATTGGTTTTAAGACTTACTAATTAAATTAGACATACAAACCAAAAACAAGTGATATTTAATAAAACATAATTAAGCCAATTTATTTTGGATCCCACGGTTAACTTACTTTACATACCGATATCTTAATTAATTAGCCAGACATATTAATATGGTTAAACATGCATAAATAAATTCGGTTCATGATATTAGGCATATTAATTGGCATATAATATATCATGCAATAATAATAATTAAAGCGGTAAATGATAAACCTGAATAAAATAAATTGCAATGAATTGAATCTTGAAGTACTCGAACTTCCACCACAGGTTGGCTGGATCGTTCTTAGGAAATTATTGTGCAGGAATTTAAAAACAAGGAATATAAAAATAAATCTAACGTAAGGTTAGATCTACGAAAGGTTCACAACAATTTCCGGTGTAGAAATTGTTGTGAGAAAAATAAAGCGGTTAAATGAAAGGCATGAAAATAAATGCTTGGAGAAATAATTCGGCAGCACTTCGTTAGCAGAATTTCAGACCCTTTGAACTGAAGTAGCAGTCTCTATTTATAGCTGAGGGTGTGCAGTTGGAATGCGTGAAAGGAGGAGCTTCTTGACTTGGACTTGGAGACGTGCGTCTCCACTTTTTGGGGAAGAGCCTTTGAGCGACTTGAGACGTGCGTCTCAAGTGGAGAGAATTTAGGGGGAGCTGGAGACGGGCATCTCCTCTTGGTGAGGTGGCAAAGAGTCGTTGGAGACGTGCATCTCCACGTGCTGGATTGAGTTGGGCCACGCGCAATTGGTTTCTTCGTGGGCTGGACTTGTACTTTGCACAATTGGGCCTTCTTTGCACCCCTTCCTTGCTTCAGCACCCCTTTTCATCTTTTAGGCACAAATAGTAGTGATTTTAGCTCCATTTCTTTCTTTTTCACAAATAGTCTCAATATGAGCGTAAAACCTGAAATATCGCAAATACCCGCATAATATCACAATAAAAAAATATAATTAAGGGAAAAAGCTAATAATATTTATGGATTTCAAGCTAAATATATGATATAAAATCGTGTTATCACAAATCAATCAAGTTCGTTTGGAAAGATTTGAGGCAAATTTAGCAAGTTACAATCAAAAGATCAATCAAGAATCTCTCACATTCCAATCATCTCCAATCATGGATTTCTTTCTCTTTTTGTAACCCTAATGCATTCCTATAAATGTTCATAACATATACAACAAGGGGGAGGACGAAAAACAAGGATTGGCTGCCTCCAAGCTCTTCACAAACTTCAAAGGAACTCAAGAAAATTCCAAATTCTGTTTTAGGATCGCAACCATTCTCAAGCCAAATTAAAGATCACATTACTCCTGAGACTTTTCTGAAGCTGTCTCAATCATAATTGGAGTCTGCGATGTCAAGAATTGCGACACTCATAAACACGGTTTGCATCCTTTTTTATTATTTTCGATTTCAATTATATACGCCTCATAAATCGTATGTGAATCCATGGTTGTGTTCAGAATCTTGTTGGCAAGCTATCTATTCCGTTTGATTTGATTTTCGTGGCAAGTTAGAGGATCCACCATTACTAGGGTTTATAAGCTCCAAATTGGGGAAACTTGAATGGAGACAAAATTGACAAAAATTAATTGTTCTATCATGTTCAGAGGGTAGCCTTTAGTTAATCTGGATGTTTCATTGGAGTTTATTTAGACTGTATAACAAATTTGATGAGTGCAGGGATGTAGTGACACAAGAAATCCGTAGCCATAGGCTGTACCAACAGCCATGTCCGTGGGTAAAAGCCTGCTAAAGGAAAATTTTGAAAACTAAGGAGACGACTCCTGGGCGCGCAAATGTTGTTTTTAAATTTGAATCACTCATGTTTAATATATTATGTTTATTGGTTAACTTGTTGTCAGCGAACAAATATTGGCTCAGTGGAAGTGGGGGCGCGTCTGAGGCTTTCACTCATAAGGACGCTGGTTCGATCCAGCCCCACGACGTTTTATTTTAATTTTCTTCTTAAAATGACCCTTTCACTGCAGATTCCACGCAATGCTCATGTGACAGTCCACCATGTGCCCTCAATGATCAACCATCAGATTTTCAGTGTGCATCGATCCACCGCTCCATACGCGCTCTTACATCATGCACATCCAAGGAACGTGATACACCCAAAACCGGTCCAGGTTTTTTTAATTTGTATTAATTTCTTTCTATTTTCTTTTTTCCTTTTTTTTGATCTTTAATAAATCTTTTTCTTTTCTCTTCAAAACTAAAAAACCCTTTTTTCATGTATATATAAAATTTAATTTTTCTTAATTAATTTTAATTTAGATGGATAATTAAAATTAACCTAATTTTACTTAATTTTAATTATTTAGGTTTATAATTTTAGATTTTTTTTAGGTAAAAAAATTAGGATTAGTTTTAGTCTAATTTGGGATTAGGTTTTTTTTAATTAATTAGGTTCCCAACCAATAATTAATTAAGGGCTTTGATCAACATAAATTACCAACCCTTAAGGTGTAGGTTTTTTACCTGTTTCTTTCTATTAACCATGATTAACTTTTCCCCCGCACGGGTTTGCCTTTTGCCCTCTTCTTTTTCAAAACCTTTTTATTTTAAATTTATTTTTACTTTTCTCAAGTACATTTTATTTACTTTTGCCTTATTATTCTATAATTCTTGATTCATAATGTATCTGCCCGAAAGCCTTGTAATAACTTAGTTATATTCCTTCTATATTTTGCCTCTATTTTCCTTGCAGGTGTTTATTGTAATAGTTTAGGTTTATATTTCCGCCTTTATTTTTCTGCCCACAAGGGTTTATTGTAATAGTGTCATACCCCAATTTTTGACCTAAGATACCACCTCATATCATCTGCATATGCATCATTTGCATCTCTAACAAATTGCATAGCTTGTGTTTGCTACTTGTGACTCAGCAGGATTTAATCAGGAAATCACTCATCAATACAAGTAACAATCAATTAGGGTTTTGTTCTCCCTTCATTTCAAATGAATCATCTTCATCAACAATTAACATTTGGTCCTCAGAGATTCATTTCAACAAGCTCAAAGACTTTGAATCGACTGAATTAGGGTTTTGACTGAAGACAGCATACTCTTGACTTTTGCTCAGAATTTGACCTAATGGCTTGGGACATGATATCAAGACCTCAAGTGCATCATTTTGACCTAATCCATTGGCTCATAACATCTCCTACACAAAGATTGATCAGACAAATCCTCAGATTAGGGTTTTGAACTATCAGGGACTAAAATCAGGGATCACATTTGGGAAACCCTAAAAACCCCCAGGAAGTCAATCAAAGGTTTCAATCATCCTCAAATAATCCCTATGACAATATCCAATGAAGATTGTGTCTCAATTCAAGATCCACAGTCATCAATTTCATCAGGTCGACAATTAGGGTTTTTGACCTAATTCACTGAACAACTGACTTTTTAATCAGGACATGGTGCCACAACTCAAACCATGGCTCAATATCCTCTAATGCTTCAATGTGATCCATTCATACCATTCATTTGATGAGGATAGCCTGTTTCATTTGAAATCTCCAGAAACGCGATTCGTCTGAAAAAGTCAACTGTACAAGATCACCATTGACTTTTGGGGAATTTTGGTCAACCATGACTTTTGAAGTTTTGAATCATCAATATATGATATATGAAGTCATTTGATCAAGAAAAATCAAGAAAATCAATCAAGAATCAAAAAGTCAAAGTTTGACTTTCATACTTAGAAAATTTTTCTAAGTGTTTTTCATGGTTTTTTCCAAACTTTGAAAGGGAATTTCTCAAAATTTCACCTACAAACTGAAAAAAACTTCCAACATGAAAGTTGTAGATTTTGATCCAATGAACAACTTTGTCACATATAAATTTTTTCCATAAGATCAACCATTTAAGAGATATGGAGCTTCAAAGTTGGTATCTTTTGAAAATTTCACATAAAACTTCATTTTTCTCAAAGTTCATGGATCTTTTTCACCCACTTCCTTAAGGATCTTGAAGAAACTTTCAACTAAGCTTTTGAAGTGTGTAACATGAGCTTTCCAAAATGTCCAAGAGCATGAAAAAATATGGAGTGTAGCTATGGTTTTGAATTATGCATTTAGTGATCATTTTCACTTGAATTTTCACCATTTTTCACTAAGTTTCAAGACTACATGACCTATAATTCAAGTAATGATGCAAAGAAGCAATGATTGAGAGATATTTTCTGGTTTAAGATCAGATAGGAAAGAGATAAGAAGCTTGGCCAAAATAACCATGGTTTAGTTACTTTAACCATTTGCATTTAATGTGAAAGATTCCATTTTATCTCTTAAGCCAAATCATCATTCTTGAAGCCACTTGCAAGAGCTCTTCATTCAGAATCCTTGGCCTATAAATAGAGGTTCAAATCATCTTCAAATTCACACCAAAACCTCACAATTATAGGTTTTCTCCCTTCTTTCTTAAGTTGCAAGCTTCATAGTTTTCAAAGAGGTAGAAAACTCAACCTCCAAATCATTGAAGTTATGGCCAAAGTGATGGTTCTAACAACTCATAAACATCATATGGGATGTGTTTGAACCACTCACACACCCCAAATCACCCCAAAACTCAGATTCACTTTTCAACCTCCATATGAACATCAAATGAGCCTTATCATGCCAAAATCCACACAAGCTCATTTCTGTCCAAACTAATGCTTCTAACATCATCCATATATCACATATGAACTATCCAATCCATCACATATAGCCAATAACCTCAGAATCATCAGATTCGATTCTCACTCCAAGCTTATGCAGGTCGGGTACCATAGCCATGCCCAGATGAATTCAGATGATTCCAAGCATCCAGACACCTTCCATAAGGTCCATTGAAGCTATCCAGATCATCAAACAACTTCTGTAACACCTCTATTGCAGAATTCGATTCTCAGTTGGCCGTTTTTGAAGGTAAGCTCTCTTGAACTTCAAACTCATACATACATGCATCATAAATGAAAAATTGAGTTGCTATCTTGTTTCTGCACTATCACTGATCAATAGCCCTCAATCAATTTCACAATTCATCAATTATACACGATTTCAGATTGAAACTCAGAATTAGGGTTCTTAGTGTTCATCACAAAATTGATCACCTTAGAGCAAAAATAAATGAAATTGAAGGTCATCATCATGATCCTCGTCCAAAACCGAGTGAGATAGACCCGTTGATCAATCAAAACAACACAGTTTTGAAGATTTTTGAATTTCAGTTAGGGTGTGTTCTTGGCGCCAGATTTTCGTTCAAAGAATTCAAATAATTGTTTTAAAATATAATGTGTTGAACGCGTATCATATACAAGCTGCACGCGCAGCTCAGTTGGTTGTTGTTTTGGTTAGTGAGCAAGGGTGCGTGGGTTCAAGCCCTATTGGAGACAAAACCATTTTTTTTGCAACCTATTTTCTTTCATTTTTAACAAACTTTAACCATTCATTTAACCAATCAAAATTCATTATTTTCACTTCATTTTTTTTACACTCTTTATTTAATATGCATATTTTGACAATTTTAAAAAAAATCACAAAAAAAGATTCATTTGATATATTTTTAATTAGGTTTAAAATGATACATTTTTAAGTATTTTTAAATACTTTAAATATTGTTTTTTCATTTAATTTTCAAATTTAATCACTTGTAAATATTTTTTGAAGCAAACCCTAATCATCTAAATGTTAATTGAAGACAATCTTCTTGTTTATCTTGATTAAATTGATTTCTTTCAAAATTCAAATCGTTTTAAAAACGAGCGATCACGATTCTTTTCAAAAACGGTAAACCATTTCTTTTTGATTTTCAAAGGAAACTATTGATTAAATCCTTTTAATTGATCAATTGATTTTCAAAACGATGTGGGGCCTCTCGAATATTAGAGAGTATAAGTCCCTTTCGTCTTTCTTTGTACAGTTTTTGTTTTAACAGAAAACTTTTTCCAAATAAACTTCCAAGCAGTTTTTTTTAACAAAACAAATCTTTCAACTCTTTTTTAAACCATCCACCATGTTTTATGAAAATAAAACATGGGCCTCTCGAATATTAGAGAGTATAAGTCCCTTTCCTCTTTCTTTTCACAGTTTTTCTTTGTACAGAAAACTTTTTCACAAAAACAATACTTTTCAAACTGTTTTCAAAACAATAAAACTTCTTCAAAATAAACCTTTTTAAAACAATTTTCAAATCATTTCCAAAACAACAAAACTCCAAACTTCAAAGCTTTTCAATATACCATGGGCCTCCACGTAGGTATAAGTCCCGAGCCCTTTCGTACATACCCCTTCCAGTACATGAAATTAGGTATTTCATTGTACGCCTTTTGTACATAGCTCAATCAGTTTGATTTTTAACTTTAATAACAAACCAAAAATGAAGGTTTCTTTAAATCTTCCCAAAAATATACCATGGGCCTCCATGTAGGTATAAGTCCCAAGCCCCTTTTGTAAATACCTGTTTACATAGCTTTGAATAAATTCAAATGGACCTCTCCCCGAGTGTGAGTCCCGAGCCCTGTGTATACAAATGGATCATGCTTACAGGTATATTTCCTTCATAAACTCCATTATATACACACACTTTGTCATATATGTATAACTGTTCATATTTGTTCATGTACTTGTTCATGTTTGTTCGTACTTGTTCATACTTGTGATTGTGTTATATGCTTGTTTAACTTAGTACAACACTAGGTTCCCCATAGCCTCCTATTGGGCTTCGTGCAAAGAATCTCCACTAGTTTAGGTTAGGACATAGAGTATGGTTTCCCGGTGAAATCGCTCTAAGAGCTCAAACCAACTATACCATGCCTCCCCTTGGGCTTTGTACAAACGAGTGACCCTCCCATAGCCTCCTCTTGGGCTTACAATGCAAGGACCCTGGATTGTCCCTCCCATAGCCTCCTCTTGGGCTTACAATGCAAGGACCCTCGGATAGCCTCCTCTTGGGCTTCGTACAAGGACCCACGGGCTTCTTATAAGCATCCCCAATATCCAAAACAAATACCCTAGGAGATTAGACATTTTTCATCTCTATGCTAGGAGTATCTCTTATATATCATCACAAACAATCAATCAATCAAAATCAAACCTTTTGCCACAAGGCTGGCTAATCAATCAAACTGTTTTACCACCGTACTGGATGATTAATCAAAGTTTTTGTCACAAGGCTGACTTCATTGAAACTTTTGGCCACAAGGCTGGCTGATTAATCAAAGTTTTTGTCACAAGGCTGACTTCATTAAAACTTTTGCCACAAGGCTGGTTAAACAAACAAAAACATCTTTATCATTCTAAGCACCCTAAGTGGCATGGCCCCGGGCTTATAATGAAAAGATTTTCAAACAAAAACAAACAGATGTATGTGATGATATAGATTAGATACATCTAGCATTTAGACGACATTTGTCTATTTTCCTTTGCTTCCACTAGCATAAGTGGGAACTACGATTGCTCTGACTTTCTCAACATCCCTTTGAGAATACGTAGGCACAAGGTCGTATCCTTGGCGAGCAAAACTTCTCCCTCAAACCACTCAAACCTTAGCACCCGTAGACCCCGAGCTACAGATGCTCTGATTCCCTCTAAGGGATATGTATGCAGAGGATTGCGATGATCTTTGCGAGCATAATCAAACAAACACCTTAGGTCCCACCTCCTTCTCACAAAGAACCTCCACCAAAACAAGAATGGAATAAAACATAACAAAGAAACCTATAGAGTACTATAGATACGTTGGGTGCTAATACCTTCCCTTCGTATAACCAACCCTCTTACCCGGAATCTCTCCCCCACTTTTAGGTTATTGCAGCTTTTTTCCTTTTCCTCCTTTGGAAATAATAAAAAGTTTGGTCGGTACAAAAGAAAAATCATTTTTTGAGCACTCGAGCCCAAAGAAGGCATCAGGTGTCTCATCCCACAAAAAAGAGGAACACAAAAACGGTTTTTCGCCCGCGACAGACGGCGATCAGGAGCCATGTCTAGATTATACTTGTACTGTTTCATGAAAGCATCAGTCAGATCTTGAAAGCAATGGATACGACTCTTCTCCAGTCCCATATACCACTTCAGGGAAGCACCAGTTAGACTGTCTTGAAAACAGTGGATGAGGAGTTTCTCATTCTTGGTATAAGCAGCCATTTTGCGGTAGTACATGGTCAAGTGACTTCTTGGACAAGTGTATCCCTTGTACTTTTCAAACTCAGGAGTTTTGAACTTGGCAGGTATGACCAAATCAGAAACTAAGCACATGTTTTCAGCAGCGACCCCAAAGTAATCAGCGCCTTCCATAGCTCTTAGTCTTTTCTCCAGGATTTGATATTGTTCTTTGACTTCATCAATATCACCAGATTCTTTTTCACTTTGATGGTCTCCAGCATGGTACTCAAAGAGAGGATTTCCAAAAGTGGTTTGGGCAGCAGTGTGCACAATTGGCTGAGACTCAGTCATGATCGGAGCTTGGAACATTGATCGTGAAGGTTGACCAACCATAGCAGCAGTGGCGTGAGGTGGAGAATAATCCGGAGGTAAACCAAACTCAGGCCAAGTAGTGGCGGGCCTCTGAACAGGAATAGGGTCTTCAACATCGTCGGTGACCTCTTGAATAACAGTCCTTTGAGGTGGTTCTCCTCTAGCAATCAGAACTTGCAACATCTCTGTGAGCTTAGTCATTCCTGATTTCAAATCTTCAATCTCCATTCTGACTTCAACATTGTGTCTCTCTTGATCTGCCATTCTTCTTCTAACGTTGGCTCTAGTCTCGTACTCGTGTGGAGGAACCAGCTTGACGGTGAACGGAGGACTGTTGAAGATGAAGACAAACGGTATGAGTTGACAACTCGAATGTATAAATATGGATGCATGAAATTTTTTGTTATTTTTATGCAAAGATGTATGCCATGTTATGTAATGTATGGTTTACATGTAATAGATTTCAAATCGTATGGAACAGAAATATTCTGATTTTTCAGCACAGAGTGGCACACAATAGGATAGTTCTAAGGTTCTTTCCAACAAGGTTCTAGACATGGTTCTCAGAGTTACGAGCTCCTTTTGAAAACTTGATCACCTAGCAAATAACTTCCCACACAACCATGTTTTCAAATGAAGCCTATTCTGAGTGTGGTTTTCGCACTTACCCACGGTAATAGTTACGTTACGCAAGTTGGGCGCGAAACCACCATTTCCTAAAAGTCATGGTTCAAGGGTTTTTCTAAAGGTCCCTAGAGTTAACGATCCAAATTGAAAACATCATCGCTCAAGTAAATAACTTACTTAACCAAAGACATCTTCTCAAAGGACCTACTCTAGGCGGGGTATTAGTATCTCCCACTTGACACTACGTCAAGCAAGTTTAATACTAAACCACCATCTTATCTTACGTGTTTCTTGAGCTCGGGTGTAGAGCTTTGTCCATAAAGTGCCAATAATCAAAAGATTCCAACCATACGATAAGAAAAGAAATCAATAAAGGAAATAAATAAGCAAATAAATAAAGCTAACAATAATACAAGGAAAAACTAAACTAGGGTTGACTCTCTTAGGATATCCCCAGCAGAGTCGCCACTTTCTGTAGCGGTAAAAATGTGACTCGACGCGCTTTCGCGCGCTCGAAGTACAACAGAGTCGCCAGCGAACTTTATTTTATTCCAAGAAGGAAAGGGAAAATATCGATAAAACCCACGAAGAGAAAAGAAACGGATAAGATGGTCATCGCAACCAAATTAGGGTTCGGGAGTCGGTTAAGCAAGGGGAAGGTATTAGCACCCCTCACCTCCATCGTACTCGATGGGACCCATTTAGTTATTCTTGTGATTTATTGTTAGCTTATATCTACTTTACTTATTTATAAGGTTGGAAAGAAGTAAGGAACAAAAAAAGGTTTTTTATTATTGTGCTCGCCAAGACATTTGTATCTTGTGCCTACGTATTCCCTAGTGCAATGGGAAAGTCAGAGCAATCGTAGTTCGGGACAAAAAACCACGAAATGTTTGTTGGTTGATTTTAGCGAGAGGTACTCGATCGCATTCAAATGGAAATACTACGCGCACATGGATATGATATCACTACAAGAATGGATAACTAAATCAAGATAAGACATGATTTTGGCCATCATCGCATTCGAGTGGAAGATGTTAGATCTTCACATGTGGAAGTATGTTCGTATTGAAATTGAATAAGTGTCTCGTTTTATGAAAAAAAGTGTTTTAGAATGTAAAAGGGTGTGAATGAATTGAAAGTTTGTTTGTTAAGAGAAATCAAACATTTAAACAAAAGCTTAACGGCCATCGCCCAAATGTTTGAAAGAGAAAATTGTACAAGTACGTACAACCTCCTCGTAGGTGATGAAGATGATTTGATGAGTTGAAAGACATTTAATTGGATCCAAGTATTTAAACAAAAGCTTAACGGCCATCGTTTAAGATACTTGAAAGAGTGTTTGTTAAATTGATTTTTATAAAGTCTTTAATGGAGTTTAAACATCCAAACAAAGGCTTAACGGCCATCGCCTAAATGTTTAAAGAACAAATTGTACAAGTACGTACAAACTCTTCTTTCCATTATAGATGAAATGATTGATTGTTTAAAAGAAAGCATTTTGTGAAAAAGAAAGGTGAACTAAATCGAGTTTGAGAAGTCTTTAATGGAGTTTAAACATTCGAACAATGGCTTAACGGCCATCGCCTTAATGTTTAAAGAACAAATTGTACAAGTACGTACAAACTCTTCTTTCCATTATAGATAAAATGATTTGAATGTTAAAAGAAAAGCGTTTTTTGTAAAAAAAGGTGAATTAAATCGAGTTTGAAAGGGTCTTTAATGGAGTCTAAACATCCAAACAAAGGCTTAACGGCCATCGCCTAAATGTTTAAGAACAATTTGTATAGGTACGTACAAACTCTTCTTTCCATTAAATCTCAAAACTCGATTCAATTAAAAAGCTATTTTTGTATCATTTTAAAATATTGTTGATAAATTCTAAACATACATATAAAGAAGATATTTTTTAGCTTTTTTAATGTGAAGATATTAATTTTTAATGAAAGAAGAAACATAAACCTAAAACAAACTTTTTGGTGTTTTAAATAAAATTTGAGAAAAGAAAAAAAATAAATAAATAAAGATGAGAAAACTATTTGGGCCAGGTGAGGGTGTACTCCATATTTGGAGGTATGACCCAAAGATTAAAAAACTGTAGTAACCAAAACAAAAGATTGGGCCGGATCTGGAGCGGGTTATGGGATCCAGTACCCTTCTTTATCACGGATCGGGTTAAAAAAACCTAGAGGCAAAAACGCCTCTCTATTCTGATTTTTACGAAATGGAAAGAAAAGAAAAGGGAATCACTCCCAGCTCTCACTCGCGTCTTTCTCAAACTCTCAGCTCGCGTCTCTCTCGAACTCAGACACAAATAGAACATGTAAACTCTCTCAATCTCGCATCTCTCGCGGTTACCTGTTCCGCTCTGTGATTACATAAAAACAACAACAACATTCAAGAAAGCCAATCTCGCCTCTCTCGATCTTATGATGCTCATCGATCCCTCACGAATCTCTGTTAATCTCTACCTCTCGATTCCGGTCAAAACACGAACCAAACAAAATCAAGCATTTATACCATTATCCCACAAAAACCCTAAAGTCCCAGTTTCTACTATGATTGAATCGTTGGTTACAATTACATGGTATGCAGATAACATAAATTAAATGAAGGTGAACGTAAAAACAAGGTATGTTACTCTGATTTATTTGTGGTTCTGCTTCTTCTTGTTATGGATCTTCTGGTGTTGATGGTGGCTTTCTATGCGTGTGTATTGTTGAGTGAGGCGAGGGATTGCCGTGGATTTGCTGCAAAGATAGTCGTTTGAAGTTGATGCGTGAGGTGCTGAAGCTCTACGAATAGAAGTCTATTCGATTCGGAGTGAGTGTTGTTGTGATAACTCTTGGTGAATTGATGGTGAGGATCTATTTCGGATTTGTGTGGGTTATTTGAGAAGAGGTTCTGTTTTGTGTTGTGAGTTGTTGTTGATGAAGGTTTGCAGTTTGGATGTTGCTGGGTGAGTGTCGAGTGATGTGTTATTTGGTTTGTTCAGAGAGTGGGTTATGAATGGTGAAGGTTTATGGAAGGTAACAGAGGTATTGAATGGTATGTTGAAGGGTGGTATGAAGAAGTTGGTGAAAGGCTTTGTTATGGTTTTTGGCTTGGAGGAAGATTTCTGGAGATATTTGTGTAGAGTTTTCACTGATTTTTTCTTCCTCCCTGCTTGATTCTGAATGAGTGTATATATAGGTGAGTGAGAGTGAGGGCATAAGGGAGAATTGTATGAGAATTGAGGATAAGATCAAAGGGGACAAATTCTGATTTTAGTACAAGTTTGTTGTAGTGGAATGGAATTTGCAGAGTAGTGGAATAGAGAGTGGAGACATGGTGGAAAAAAATCGGGTACCATATTGTGTGCTAGCTGCAGATTTTTGTCAAATTTGTCATGTAGTGAAAAACAAAAAGTGGGAACTTGGTGAAAATATTTGCTGAAGAAACCGATGGAAAATTTCATGTGGGGTCTCAATTTTTGTTATGGTTTTTAAACTTGGACCAAAAATAAAAATGGGCTTTAGAAGCTTAAATCAACTTTGGACCAACATGAATCTCTTTATTATTCATTTCTACAAAACAAAAAGAAATAGAATAATACAAAAATACAAGAATAAAATATATGTGCAAATGATTTAATAATTTTAATTCCAAAATTCAAATTAAATTGAATTCTAAAATTAAATTGAATTCTAAAATTAAAATCATAAATCAAAGGTTAGTAACATGACCAAATGTTTTGTGAATGCAAAGTGAATGTATGCATATATTTTTCTTTAAATTTTCTTGAATGAGATGCAAATTATGTTAATGCCTTAAATGATGCAAATGTTTATGAAGCAATAAAATTAGTAAAATACGATACAATAAGACGAGATGTAATGATCGAACAACGAACGCGTGCAAAATAAAATATGCGATATGTCCGTATGAATGAAACGTATGGGGCAAAAATTGGGGTGCTACAGGTACGGATGGCGGGATTTTATATTGGTTTTAGAAAAGACAGGGTTAGGGATGAAATAAGGTTGAGGCTCTCTGTCCAACCTATAAGAAGATTCTGCTTCAGTATCAGAATCTAACACTACCAATTCAGCTTCAGGACGAGGCTTGGGAGTGTAGTTACAATCACGGAGCAGTTGCTCATGTGATGTAGATGTTGGAAGATCAGAACCACTATGGTTGTTTTGAGAGGTCGAAGGGATGGATTCAAAGTTGGCATGGGGAGGAGGTTGAGAGATGGAGATATTTGTGTGAGGTGGAAAGAGGGTTTGAAGGGGTGGTATATCCAGAACAGGATTGATGGTGGGTGGAGAAGAAGGAATAGTTATAGGAGAAGATGGAGGTGTAAGAACATGGACAGTTATAGGTGATTCTGATGTGGCTTTTTCTGGTTCAGGGATAGGGGCAACCGCTATTGGTGCAACTTCTGAAGTACCAGCAGGAGTAGAATCAGGTTCAGAAATACATATACCTTTGGATGTTTTCTGAAGAGCTTTGATCACAGCCTCGGTCTTCTTATACTTCTTACTCTTCGGCTCTTCAACAATCTTTGTGTTGCCGCTAGAGATCTCTTTCCTTCTGACGCCCGCCAGAACTTCCTGTTGATTCACAGCCTCTTGAACAACATTTTGTTCATCAGATTCTTGAAGAATCAACTTCCTTTTTCTGGTTTTTCTCTTCTCAACAACTTCAACAATCTCAGCATTGTTATTTGACTTCTTCTTTTTCTCAGCATCCTTCTTTTTCTCCTCAAAATCAGCAGAAACAGCCTTAACAACCTTTGCAATGACTTCTTCTGGAACCACTTCTTTCTCAGTGGTAGCAGCAGCTTTCTGAACAATCTTCACCTGATTAATAGAAGGATGATCAAACTTTCTTTTAGTCCTTTCTTCCTTCTTGCGATTCACTTTAATAGGAGCACCTTTCTCTTGATCTTTAAGACTTTTATCCTCTTTTTGTGACTTCAGATACTTAGTTCTGACTTTTGGTACCTCACTATTGAAGAAAGTTTCAAAATCAGCTAAAACTGGTTTTCTTCTGATTCTTGTTCCAGCAAGAGGTTGGGGAGTGTTGGTGATAGTCTTAATCACCTTCATCTTCTTTAAAGTGAGAGCATTCAGGCAGGCCCCAGAGGTGACAGCAAGGTCCTTGATAATACCTTCAGATTCCAGGTCCTCAACAATCTTGGAATGAACCAAAAGATTTGAGATAATTCTACCAAACGGAATGATGGTACAACTTTTTTCTCTGAAGGCATTTCTGGACTCCTTCACAGCCTTCCACATATGGTTGAAGATAATGTAGATAGCATCAACCTTCTTCTTAGTGGTAATGCAATACAGAATGTATTTTTGCTCATTGTTGACAAAGTCAGAAGCATGTGTCCCTTTCCTATGATAGAAGCACCCAAGAAGAATCTTGGTCCAGATTTTGTAGAGATCTCTCATGTCCTTGACATTCTTTGTTTCATTTATGTCTCGGTAGAGGGTGGATAAAACATCTTTCCAATTTACCCTTTTATCGATTTCAAAAGCTCCCTTAGGGTTTCTCAGATCAAACATCATCCTTAGGATGTTCTCAGTCACTACCACAAACTTTCCATGGACGAAGGACAAGATTGATTTAGGGGCGACAACTGCATGTACCCAGAATTCCTTAACAAGATCTGGGTAGACTGGTCCACAGAACTCAGCGAACAATGAAGTCCATCCTTGAAAAATTATATCTTCTTTGAGATGAAATTGGTGTTCTTCAATGTTATCAAAATCAACCATGAGTTCACATAGAACTTCTAATTTATCTTTAGGAGTGGAGCACGCAACGACTGGAGTGAGTTCCTGATTTTCTTCATTTGGAATATGGAGAGGGGTAGATGAACCAACATTTTGAGATGAAGAAGCAGCCATTGAAACAGAATGAATCAACTAGGAAGAACAAATTATGGGTTTTGGTTAGGATTTTTAGAAAAGACTAAGACGTTTTTAAAAGACAGTATGCAAGAAAAAAAGAGAGAGAGAGAGAGAGAGAGGAACGAAAAAGATACACAATATGATTTGAAAAGAATATATAGAGACGGATTTGAAAAAGAAATAAAAAAGAAAATGAACAGATCCAGAATCAAAAGAAATCAATTTCATTAAATGATGAGTGACGTAAGGTGAGAGAACGTGGTAAATGAAATGATGTAGAACAGTTACCTAGGTCGGCGTCTTTTCAACTGCACGCTTTGTACCAACCGTACAAACACGTGTTCACCATCAGATAATAGATGACAGCTGTAAATTTGAATAGGCTTTACGCCTTCTAATTCTGATCACTGCTTCTGATTGTCATTCTTAAGAAATGATCTGGTTCTGATAGGATCATCTTTCTTCCCAAGGATCACATCTTCTGAATGAGCTGAAGCAAGTCTAGGTGATCTTCTGATTGTTGGCTCTTCAGAAATACTGAGATTTTCTAAAGATGCAACAACTTGATCTTCTGATCCATTGCTTCTAAGACTATCAGCTTCTGCAGCTTTGCTTCTTGGTTCTACTGCTTCTGATATATCAATATCAAAATCTGCAAAATTCTAAAACTGCTTTGGTTTTTCAAGACCATGCTTATCATCAAACCTGATATTGATTGATTCTTCTACAATCAATGTTTCAGTATTGTATACTCTGTAGCCTTTAGAGTGTTCAGAATATCCAAGAAGGAAACACTTTTGTGCTTTAGAATCAAACTTACCAAGATGATCTTTAGTATTCAGAATAAAACATACACATCCAAAAGGATGGAAATATGAAATGTTGGGCTTTCTGTTCTTCCACAATTCATAAGGAGTCTTATTTAGAATAGGTCTTATAGAGATTCTATTCTGAATATAACACGCAGTGTTTATTGCTTCTGCCCAGAAATGCTTAGCCATATTGGTTTCATTGATCATGGTTCTGGCCATTTCTTGTAGAGTCCTATTCTTTCGCTCTACAACTCCATTTTGTTGTGGAGTTCTAGGACAAGAGAAATCATGGGCAATACCATTTTCTTTGAAGAACTCCTCAAAGAATCTGTTCTCAAATTCACCACCATGATCACTTCTGACCTTTATGATTTTACATTCTTTCTCAGATTGGATCTGAGTGCAGAATTCAAAGAACACTGAATGAGACTCATCCTTGTGTTTTAAGAACTTTACCCATGTCCAGCGGCTATAATCATCAACGATGACTAATCCATATTTCTTCCCTCTGACAGATGTTGTTTTGACTGGGCCAAACAGATCAATGTGCAAGAGTTCTAACGGCCTTGAGGAAGAGACAACATTCTTAGACTTGAATGCAGGTTTGGAGAACTTGCCCTTCTGACATGCTTCACAAAGAGCATCTGATTTGTATTTCAGATTTGGGAGTCCTCTGACCAGATTTAGTTTGTTAATCTGAGAAATCTTTCTCAAACTAGCATGTCCTAATCTTCTGTGCCAGACCCATTGCTCCTCAGAAACAGACATAAGACAAGTCACCTTCTTCTTCTCAAGATCAAAAAGATCAGTCTTATAAACGTTGTTCTTTCTCTTGCCTTTAAATAGGATTGAGCCATCCTTCTGACTTACAGCCTTGCAAGACTTTTGATTGAAGATTATGTCATAACCATTGTCACTTAATTGACTTATGGACAACAAGTTATGCTTTAATCCTTCAACAAGAAGTACATTAGTTATGGAAGGAGAGTTACCCATACTTATGGTTCCAGAGCCAATGATTTTGCCCTTCTGATCTCCTCCAAACTTGACTTCTCCACCTGGTTTAAGCACCAGGTCTTGGAATGTAGACCTTCTTCCCGTCATGTGTCGCGAGCACCCAGAGTCCAGGTACCATGACATTTTGCTTTTTGTCTGCTTTGCCGCAAAGGATATCTGCAACAGAAATTATCTTCTCCTTAGGTACCCACAATTTCTTGGGTCCTTTCTTGTTAGTTCTCCTCAAGTTCTGATTGAACTTGGGTTTAGCAAAATATTTGACAGGAGGAACAACATGATATTCTTTAGGTTTTGTTGCACCCCAAAATTTGCCCATCTAATTATTCTTAATTGGCTTACATATCTCATTCATTTACATCTTAGGTCATCAATAAAATCATGCATCATTAAGCAACCATCGGCATTGGAATCAGAGATCTTAAATTATTAAAGTTTCGCTGTTTTTATACTTCGAGACTAATTCTTCTTCAAGGATTTCTTCAAAGTATTATAGTGGTGGTAGATTGAAATATGAGTGCTACAATATTGAGGATTGACTTCTTCATTCATTTTAATACAATTCTTGGTTTTTATCATATATTTGTTACTTCAAAGGAGAGTTAATTTGGGATTCATTGAGAAGTGAGGACCAATTGAGACAATATTATGGAGAAGCATTTCATTCAAAACAAGGTCAAAATTCAAGTGGAAATCAAATAAGTTTATTTCTTCCTCAGCTATTTCATCCATGGATTTTGAGATTTATTCATTATTACACCAAGGGTTTTCTGTAACACCCCGATATCCGCTGCACGCATCAACCGTGTCGGCCAACCGAGCATGTTACCGGCTTAATCAATAATCCCCCCTAGGTCCGCTTATCGGCTGCCCAGGAAATATTGTTTTTGCCTCCCGCAGGAATCGAACCATGTACCTAGGGGTTAAGTACATATTCATAGCAATTCCTGCTACCACTTGAGCTACTAGCTCAATTGGTAGCAGGAATTGCTATGAATATGTACTTAACCCCTAGGTACATGGTTCGATTCCTGCGGGAGGCAAAAACAATATTTCCTGGGCAGCCGATAAGCGGACCTAGGGGGGATTATTGATTAAGCCGGTAACATGCTCGGTTGGCCGACACGGTTGATGCGTGCAGCGGATATCGGGGTGTTACATTAAAAAGGCGCCTTTTTAATGTAACACCCTGGATTTCCGCTTACCCCGCAGGGCTTCCGGCCTACCAAGCATGTCACCAGCTTAATCAATAATCCCCCCTAGGTCCGCTTATCGGCTGCCCAGGAAATATTGTTTTTGCCTCCCGCAGGAATCGAACCATGTACCTAGGGGTTAAGTACGTATTCAAAACTCCATCCAATCTATTCCATACAAAGCAGAAGCCCTGACAGATCAATCAGTACATTGCATATAGAGTTTATTGCATCGCATCTTCAGAAGTGCATAAAATAAATCAAACATTGCATATGAAGCATAAGCCAAGTTACTCATCAGATGAGGTCCCTACGAAGCATTCAATTGATATTTCACTGGATCACTCATAGTTACCATTGTGGTGTCATCTCCCAAAGTCAATCATGTTCATCTTTCTTCAACCCAGAGATGATGTTTTTGTGTTCAACCCAGAGTTGACTTTCCTTTCATCTTTTAACCCCGAGTTAATTATCTCTTCCCACTCAACCCAGAGTTGACGGTTATCCCTTTTTCAACCCAGAGTTGATGTTTTGGTGTTCAACCCATAGTTGATTTTCCTTTCATCTTTTAACCCCGAGTTAATTAAATTTTCCCACTCAACCCAGAGTTGACGGTTATCTTTTGTCCTTTTCCCTCTCACCCAGAGTTGACGGATATTGCTCATTATCTTTTCTCCTTTCCCACTCAACCTAGAGTTGACGGTCATCTTTTATCTTTCCCACTCAACCCAGAGTTGACGGTTATCTTTTATTCGACCCAGAGTTGATCTTTTGTCCTTTCCCACTCAACCCAGAGTTGACGGTTATCCCTTGTTCAATCCAGAATTGATTATCTCTCTTTCCCACTCAACCCAGAGTTGACTTTTATCTTTTGTCTTTCCCACTCAACCCAGAGTTGACGGTTATCTTTTGTCTTTCCCATTCAACCCAGAGTTGACGGTTACCTTTTATCCTTTCCCACTCAACCCAGAGTTGACGGTTATCTTTTGTTCTTTCCCACTCAACCCAGAGTTGACGGTTATCTTTTGTTCTTTCCCACTCAACCCAGAGTTGACAGTCATCTTTTGTCTTTTCCCACTCAACCCAGAGTTGACAGTTATTTCTTGTCTTTTCCCTCTCAACCCAGAGTTGATGGTTATCTTTTCTTTTATTCAACCCAGAGTTGATCCTTTCCTTGTCCCACTCAACCCATAGTTGACGGTTATCTTTTCTCTTTCTCACTCAACCCAAAGTTGACGGTTACCTTCTTTCTTTCCCATTCAACCCAGAGTTGATGGTTATTCCTAATTGTTCATCTTTCCTCTTTCAACACAGAGTTGAATTACCTTCTCTCAACCCAGAGTTGATATCTACCCATTGTCTTCAACCCAGAGTTGATTTTCTTTTCTTCTTCTTCAACCCAGAGTTGATACCCATTCTTGTCCCATTAATACCGATTTCCCTTTCTACTCTCAATCCAGAATCGATGTTCAACTCTAGTCCAACCCCAAGTTGACTTCCCTTTATTCTTCGACCCAGAGATAACCCACCTTTCTCTTCAACCCAAAGTTGATGTTTATTTCATTTCTAACCCAGAGCTAATATGTTCCATCCAGAGTTGACGCAATCTTCCTTAGTGGAGTTGACATCATTTCTTCCCCAGTGGATCCTATCTCATCAGGCAAATTTTCAGGTTCACTTGGTATTTAATCTTCTCCCACCTTGAATGCTCGAAAGGCTAGCGCCAATCTCACCATCAGGTTAAGACGATTAAATAGGGGCAGCTGTTGCACCCCAAAATTTGCCCATCTAATTATTCTTAATTGGCTTACATATCTCATTCGTTTACATCTTAGGTCATCAATAAAATCATGCATCATTAAGCAACCATCGGCATTGGAATCAGAGATCTTAAATTATTAAAGTTTCGCTGTTTTTATACTTCGAGACTAATTCTTCTTTAAGGATTTCTTCAAAGTATTATAGTGGTGGTAGATTGAAATATGAGTGCTACAATATTGAGGATTGACTTCTTCATTCATTTTAATACAATTCTTGGTTTTTATCATATATTTGTTACTTCAAAGGAGAGTTAATTTGGGATTCATTGAGAAGTGAGGACCAATTGAGACAATATTATGGAGAAGCATTTCATTCAAAACAAGGTCAAAATTCAAGTGGAAATCAAATAAGTTTATTTCTTCCTCAGCTATTTCATCCATGGATTTTGAGATTTATTCATTATTACACCAAGGGTTTTCTACAAAGATTCAGTTCAAGATTTTTCAAACAGAAGGAGCTTTTTAATCATTCAAATCCAATAGTGTTTCAAGTACATTCATCATTCAAGTTCAAATTCAAAAATACAAATAAAACTCACTATTTACAAACCATGCCTATCTTTTGTTACATGTACAAAGACCTACGCATACAAACCTTAAATAACCTATCCTAAAGCATGGACTCAAACAGCCACTGAACTTGACTCAAATTAATCCCATCCGCCATGTTCCAATAACTCCTTGGCCACAGTAGGAACCCGTACAAAGTGCTATGCCATTTGCTTGCTTTTACTTGCATCTGAATCCATCCATATCAGTTCAGCCCCATGGCATCCTTGCATCATTCACACTGCAGACCTAACCACAAAAGAAAAAAACCAGTTGACATTAGTTCATCACCTATCAATAACCACATTCATGCCAATCTCAACTAATTCAATTAAATTCCTATAATCACTAACATTCATGCTAACACCTTACAAAAAATGCATACAACACAAACACACTGGCAGTTTTCAAACAAATCAGCCCCTGCACCTAGCTTCACACAACAGCCCCATTCTAATCAGCCTGCCTACAAAATCAATTCAGAAACACCTATCACTAATTCATCTTTTAATCAATTGCTTCCAACCTGTTAAAACTTAATCCAAACTCCAAGTTACTGCAGCACATCAGCTCTTGAGAATCCGCCATCATTAACAGCCACACGACAAGCCTTAATCGACTTGTCGTAACCCTGCAGCAGTCAAATTCTGAACCATAAAACCTGCAGCAGATCAATACCAAAAAACAAAAACGGCATCAGTTTATGTGTTCATGGTCGGAACAAGGCAAGTCCAAGGCAGAGAAAATTGAGCAGAAAAAATCAGTATAAAATTCAGACCAGCACAGTTAACAGTTTTAAACATAACAGTTTCCTAACTACCTCAATCTCACCCAAAAATCCTATCCAAACTTCCATTTAACCACCCTCAAGTCCATATAACTAACAAATTCCAACAGAACTAACTAAACCTATAAACTATAACTAACTTCCCAAACACTAACTGAATATGCCAGCTCATCATTCATATAACAGAATAACCACCTACTCATAACCTAACAGAATTTGTAACTACCTCTAACAAACCTATAACCGAAAAAACAGAATTTGGAGCTAACAATAAGTGACTCGATCCTCACCTTTCATCCTCATAACCAACTTCAGATCCAAGGGTTCTAATCACTCCCCCCTTAACTGAATCCATCAACCAGATCACCTATATAAACATAACATCACCTCCAATCTCAGGGTTACAGGCTTCATTCATCACCTTCTTCATTCCATTCATTCTCCATTCATCTCTCTCCCTTACCTCCACTAAAAGCTCACGAATCCACCATTGATAGAGCTTCAACATCTGAAGCTCTTATCAATTGAGCTCAGCCACAACCTCACCCCATCCTCTACCTCTGCAGCCAATCTTATCTCTCATCGTCTTCATCAATTCGCAGCAAATTTCGTTCAAGTTCTCAATAAACTCAGAGCACAGACCAAACGAGAAGAAGAGAATTCAGAAAAGAAGAAGCGAGACGAAGTGAAAGCGATTGAAAGCGCAAGATTATCAAAGAAGCTTACCTGAATCATAGACTCCCTCATCGTGGTCTCGCGTTTATTTCGCCGGCATACAATCGTCGCCGGAGCTACTCCGGTAAGTGAATAGTTCTTTGACCTTGCTTCGATTTTCCTGATGCTATGTGGTAGAGTCGTATCCTCTGATTATTCCCCCCATGATCTCGCTCCGTGACTTGCAATCGTTAGCGTTTAATTGCGTTTTTCCTTAGATCTAGGGTTCATCCTTTGCATCAATGGAGAGGGAATCTGAGAAATTAAGGTTAAGAATTGAAAAGAGGACATAGGGAGGAGTCTTTTAAATATGTCAATTGTGGGTTTGAGTGGGCTCCGCCGCCTCCGGCGCGGCGGAGCGATTTCCGGTGAGGGTTTTGTTTGAGAGAAGAAGAAGAACGTGAGTCTGAGAGAGGGAATAGGGAACGACACATCTAAATCCTAATTCCTTTTTCTATTTCTTTTTATTTTATTTAACCAATTAATTTTGTTAATTAATAAAAATCAAAATAACATGATAATTGAATCAAGATAATCACCCCTGGGCCACACGTTTTGATTCGCACCCCCTGAGGCCCGTTGCTACACATTTCTTGTTAGCAAAATCTCAAACAATAATTTCTTTGGGCCAGACCTGGGCCCTGCGCCCCAGTTACTCATTACAACTCTATTTTCAGTTTACACCCCCTGTTTCCATTTTGTTCAATTAATAGATTTAGGTTTTGATTAGATCTTTTTCTATTTCTTTTAAATAATAAAAACACTCACTTTTAGACTTTAATACATATTTTGTCATATAAAAATACCTAAAAATACTAGTTTTAGGCTATTTGTTTTTAGTCTTTCTACTTGATTTGTAATTCAATTTCCCCCATAAAAATCAACATAAAAATAGTAATATTTTTAATTCATTTTTGCACTATGTTTTTGACTTGCTACTTCATGCTTGTGTATAATTTTGTACCATTGTATCCTTACTCAATTTTGCTCATGATGTGACTTTAATTTCCATGTTTCCTTAAAACCTAACCTTAGGTAGAAACCATGATAACATTAGGATATAGAAATTCCCATTTTAACATTAGGCTAGTTGATTCATATTAGGCTAGTTTCCCATTTCTTTTCCTTTTCAACTTTAAAACACCTAACTAATACTTGACTTAATTTCCCTTAAAAGATACCAAGAAAACACCTAAAAAATGACTAATAAATGCTTGACTAATGAAAAAGGGAATGGAAACTCTCGTCCCTCTTGTTTAAGGGGATCACTTGAGTGGAAGTTCCCAATCTTAAAAAATACCAACAAGAGTAATTCGAGTCTCCCTTGTTTAAGGGGTACACCCGAAACGCTCGACAAATCTCTCTCTTCTTTATCTCGCCTCCGAGGCATTCTTTCCCTTAATCGGACACGTTATTTCCGCTCCATTCCCAGCTTAAGACTCCAGAGGTCGAGCAGCGGAGTGCGAATGTAACTGTTCAACTAAAAAACACAAAAACAAACAAAAACTAAAGAGCCGAACTACGGCGCTCTGATTCCTGAAAAGGATACGTAGGCATTAGGTCGCGGGGCCTAAGCGAGCACAATTATTTAAAAACCTTATTTTCCCCGTGTTTCTTTTTCTTTCATTTGCATGCATTCCCTTAGTACTAAGCTTTAGATTTACACACCCTTTAGATAGCAACAAACATAGGTGGATACCATCGAGTACGATGGGCGTGAGGGGTGCTAGCACCTTCCCCTTGCGCAACCGACTCCCGTACCCTATCTCTGGTCGAAAGACCTTGTTCTTATTCATCTTAGGTTTTCTGATATTCCTTTCCCTTATGGGATAAATATATTGGTGGCGACTCTGTTCATTTTTCGCGAGCGTGCGACAGCTGGTGACTCTGCTGGGGACGTTGATAGACCTGTGCTGGTCCATTCTTAGCGAGTCGATCCTAGCCTTTGTTTGTTTCTTTTATTGGGTGTTTATTTATTTGTTTATGTGTTTACATTTTGTATATATGTTTGTATATCTTGTCTATTTCCTATTTGCATATCATGTTTACTTTTCGCATGCATCTGGACTATATTATGGGTCCCCGTGGGGGCCACATATTTTTCCTGATTTGTTTTGCAGGTGGGGGTTTTTTGTGAGGTAAAAGGCCCACTACCCAGGCCAGTGACACATAGGATTAGTGTGGATGCCCATGTCAACTCCCGTAGAGTTTGATATGATCGAGTTTGACATGGGGTACCACGACCAGGCGAGGTTCTTTCATGGAACATTGTGTCTGGCACGTTTGTGCCTCAAACACATTGTACCCCATGGGAATCGTTAACCCTGGTGACCATTAGGGACCACCTGTCCGTGTCTAGACTTCATACCCGTGAGATTGGGGTGGGACAGGAAACTTGACCTTCATCATACCCGGATTTCTGCTATTTAATAAAAGGCGTCGAACCTTTGATCCTGGGACATTTGACTTATACAGAAGTTCTACATCAGTTATCTATCAGAATCGATGTCGAACCTCTGAATCTGGAAGGTTCGACCTTATATGACTTATGCAAAGGTTATCTATCAGAATCAACGTCGAACCTCTGAATCTGGAGGGTTCGACCATCTTCGACTTATGCACAAGCTGTTTATCCAGAAGGCAACGTCGAACCTCTGAATCTGGAGGATTCGACCATATCTTATTGGCCATGAGAAGCTGTTATCCAAGAGGCTTTGATCCTTGATCCTGATTTATATTGCATTTGCATCATCATTAACATTTTGCATCCACGCATGTGCATCCATGGTTACCAAGGCTCTTACCACTCTTCCTCTCCATCAGATCAGTCAAGACGATTCCTCCACACCGATATCTGACAAGAGCTCACAGAAGAAGAATCATGGGGAATTACAAATAAGATCAAGCTACCATCAGAAAACTCCATGCCCCCTAAAGGGGGCACCTTCCACCAAAGGAGCCTGAAGACTTTGTGTTTGTCAGAGAACATTTCACTTGCATCAGAATAAGGCCAATCTTGCCATTGTTTAGACTTCTCAAGCATTTTCAACTGTATTACTTTTGTTGTTATCAAGTACTTCTCATTGTAAGAAACCCATTCTGTTTGAATAAATAAAAATAATGCAATATACATGTTTTTCTCAAATCATTTCATCTTTGTCATTATGTTCATTGATATTCAACTCATTTGTCTTAAGCAACTAAAAAAGGAGAATGATGAAAATAAATAAAACACATGAATCACTGACTGTATGCTTTTGGAACCAAGATCCTGCTGACGAAGTACAGGCATTATTTCAATTCCCAAACACTGGAGTTATAAGGGAGTGAAACCCTCGTCAACCCCTTTGAGCCTAAGGAGTAGTAGTTTCTTTTCAAAAAAATACAAAACCCTCAATCTTAACCAGGGGCAGGGTAGTCTTCAGTTAGTGCGACCGAGCGCTCCAATTTCAGGTATTCTATCAGAGGATCAATCATATCTCAGATCTCACAACAAAAAAGGAAGAGCACAATCCACAATGGATGTCTCCCATTCACTATGAAGAAGGCAGTCACAACCCTTTCATCAAGTCAATCACCAAACTCATACAACTTGTTCCCGAACAAGACAAAAAAGAATGAAAAGAAAGTTATGAATCATGATCAAAAAAAAAAGAAAAAAACAATAGCCCGCTAAGTCAAAAAGAAAGAAAAGCTCTAAAGCAAATGACTTAGGCAAAAATTAGGGCATATCCCGCTGGACAACGGAAACCAAAATCAAAAGAAACTTTTTGTCCAAGCAAAAGTTAAGGAAAGCAAAAGAAAAGAACAAGAACAAAATTCCTCCAAGGGACAACTTGTTATAATCATCAACGAAAGCACCAAAGGGTGACTGCCACCTCCATCAAAGCTACAAAGGATCCTCATCCATCATAATCCTTCCTGAAAGGCGAGTACTCGTGTCGAACTAGCTGAACGTAGGACCGGAGAACATCACGGAGAAGGGGTGGGTTAAGTAGAACTTGAGCCTTTATCCTTTGTTTCTTAAACCGTGAACCCGACCACGTTACAACACTCAAAAGTCCTAATTGAAGCAGGGTTCATTCCAAAAGCATACAAACTGTAAAATCATGTCAAACTGACTCCTAATGTTGCTGTGTCACTTGTGTTAGTATCAATACAACATTTTGACAAATAAAAACTTTTACTTTGAGATTAACATGTGCATTGCATTCTCATTATTTTTCCAAAACAGAATTGTCTCTAAACTTGAAAGTAAGTACTTGATACCAAGGAAAGTTCAACATTGAAATTCTATCGAGTAATCTTACAAAGGCAAAGGTTGGTCATCCACTAGCAAATATCTGAAGAATCCATTGGGTGGAAGAGTTCCTTTCAATCTGGGGCATTCATTCCATGATCAACACTGGGGCAGACCATTGCAAATCTCCATGATTCAAACATTATTAAAATCCTACATCAAGAGATCATACACGCTGGGGCAAGCTAGTAACAATTCATCTCTTCATCTTCAATCAAGTGTCAGATATCAAGACAAGTGTCGAGGAGTCAAGCTAAACACCTTACCTTCACAAGGGCTATCCTTCAAGCCATGACATTTCTACAAAGGCACTCTCCATCCACCCCTGGTACCTTGGAAACAAATCATTTCATTCATAGTCATGCATGCATCATGCATATCATTGCAATTCTCATTGACATTTCTCCCACAATAATCCAATCATCAATAAAGCAGGGGCATCCACCCTACCTTGATTCTCAAGCAGAGTTTCAAAACTCCATCCAATCTATTCCATACAAAGCAGAAGCCCTGACAGATCAATCAGTACATTGCATATAGAGTTTATTGCATCGCATCTTCAGAAGTGCATAAAATAAATCAAACATTGCATATGAAGCATAAGCCAAGTTACTCATCAGATGAGGTCCCTACGAAGCATTCAATTGATATTTCACTGGATCACTCATAGTTACCATTGTGGTGTCATCTCCCAAAGTCAATCATGTTCATCTTTCTTCAACCCAGAGATGATGTTTTTGTGTTCAACCCAGAGTTGACTTTCCTTTCATCTTTTAACCCCGAGTTAATTATCTCTTCCCACTCAACCCAGAGTTGACGGTTATCCCTTTTTCAACCCAGAGTTGATGTTTTGGTGTTCAACCCATAGTTGATTTTCCTTTCATCTTTTAACCCCGAGTTAATTAAATTTTCCCACTCAACCCAGAGTTGACGGTTATCTTTTGTCCTTTTCCCTCTCACCCAGAGTTGACGGATATTGCTCATTATCTTTTCTCCTTTCCCACTCAACCTAGAGTTAACGGTCATCTTTTATCTTTCCCACTCAACCCAGAGTTGACGGTTATCTTTTATTCGACCCAGAGTTGATCTTTTGTCCTTTCCCACTCAACCCAGAGTTGACGGTTATCCCTTGTTCAATCCAGAATTGATTATCTCTCTTTCCCACTCAACCCAGAGTTGACTTTTATCTTTTGTCTTTCCCACTCAACCCAGAGTTGACGGTTATCTTTTGTCTTTCCCATTCAACCCAGAGTTGACGGTTACCTTTTATCCTTTCCCACTCAACCCAGAGTTGACGGTTATCTTTTGTTCTTTCCCACTCAACCCAGAGTTGACGGTTATCTTTTGTTCTTTCCCACTCAACCCAGAGTTGACAGTCATCTTTTGTCTTTTCCCACTCAACCCAGAGTTGACAGTTATTTCTTGTCTTTTCCCTCTCAACCCAGAGTTGATGGTTATCTTTTCTTTTATTCAACCCAGAGTTGATCCTTTCCTTGTCCCACTCAACCCATAGTTGACGGTTATCTTTTCTCTTTCTCACTCAACCCAAAGTTGACGGTTACCTTCTTTCTTTCCCATTCAACCCAGAGTTGATGGTTATTCCTAATTGTTCATCTTTCCTCTTTCAACACAGAGTTGAATTACCTTCTCTCAACCCAGAGTTGATATCTACCCATTGTCTTCAACCCAGAGTTGATTTTCTTTTCTTCTTCTTCAACCCAGAGTTGATACCCATTCTTGTCCCATTAATACCGATTTCCCTTTCTACTCTCAATCCAGAATCGATGTTCAACTCTAGTCCAACCCCAAGTTGACTTCCCTTTATTCTTCGACCCAGAGATAACCCACCTTTCTCTTCAACCCAAAGTTGATGTTTATTTCATTTCTAACCCAGAGCTAATATGTTCCATCCAGAGTTGACGCAATCTTCCTTAGTGGAGTTGACATCATTTCTTCCCCAGTGGATCCTATCTCATCAGGCAAATTTTCAGGTTCACTTGGTATTTAATCTTCTCCCACCTTGAATGCTCGAAAGGCTAGCGCCAATCTCACCATCAGGTTAAGACGATTAAATAGGGGCAGCTGTTGCACCCCAAAATTTGCCCATCTAATTATTCTTAATTGGCTTACATATCTCATTCGTTTACATCTTAGGTCATCAATAAAATCATGCATCATTAAGCAACCATCGGCATTGGAATCAGAGATCTTAAATTATTAAAGTTTCGCTGTTTTTATACTTCGAGACTAATTCTTCTTTAAGGATTTCTTCAAAGTATTATAGTGGTGGTAGATTGAAATATGAGTGCTACAATATTGAGGATTGACTTCTTCATTCATTTTAATACAATTCTTGGTTTTTATCATATATTTGTTACTTCAAAGGAGAGTTAATTTGGGATTCATTGAGAAGTGAGGACCAATTGAGACAATATTATGGAGAAGCATTTCATTCAAAACAAGGTCAAAATTCAAGTGGAAATCAAATAAGTTTATTTCTTCCTCAGCTATTTCATCCATGGATTTTGAGATTTATTCATTATTACACCAAGGGTTTTCTACAAAGATTCAGTTCAAGATTTTTCAAACAGAAGGAGCTTTTTAATCATTCAAATCCAATAGTGTTTCAAGTACATTCATCATTCAAGTTCAAATTCAAAAATACAAATAAAACTCACTATTTACAAACCATGCCTATCTTTTGTTACATGTACAAAGACCTACGCATACAAACCTTAAATAACCTATCCTAAAGCATGGACTCAAACAGCCACTGAACTTGACTCAAATTAATCCCATCCGCCATGTTCCAATAACTCCTTGGCCACAGTAGGAACCCGTACAAAGTGCTATGCCATTTGCTTGCTTTTACTTGCATCTGAATCCATCCATATCAGTTCAGCCCCATGGCATCCTTGCATCATTCACACTGCAGACCTAACCACAAAAGAAAAAAACCAGTTGACATTAGTTCATCACCTATCAATAACCACATTCATGCCAATCTCAACTAATTCAATTAAATTCCTATAATCACTAACATTCATGCTAACACCTTACAAAAAATGCATACAACACAAACACACTGGCAGTTTTCAAACAAATCAGCCCCTGCACCTAGCTTCACACAACAGCCCCATTCTAATCAGCCTGCCTACAAAATCAATTCAGAAACACCTATCACTAATTCATCTTTTAATCAATTGCTTCCAACCTGTTAAAACTTAATCCAAACTCCAAGTTACTGCAGCACATCAGCTCTTGAGAATCCGCCATCATTAACAGCCACACGACAAGCCTTAATCGACTTGTCGTAACCCTGCAGCAGTCAAATTCTGAACCATAAAACCTGCAGCAGATCAATACCAAAAAACAAAAACGGCATCAGTTTATGTGTTCATGGTCGGAACAAGGCAAGTCCAAGGCAGAGAAAATTGAGCAGAAAAAATCAGTATAAAATTCAGACCAGCACAGTTAACAGTTTTAAACATAACAGTTTCCTAACTACCTCAATCTCACCCAAAAATCCTATCCAAACTTCCATTTAACCACCCTCAAGTCCATATAACTAACAAATTCCAACAGAACTAACTAAACCTATAAACTATAACTAACTTCCCAAACACTAACTGAATATGCCAGCTCATCATTCATATAACAGAATAACCACCTACTCATAACCTAACAGAATTTGTAACTACCTCTAACAAACCTATAACCGAAAAAACAGAATTTGGAGCTAACAATAAGTGACTCGATCCTCACCTTTCATCCTCATAACCAACTTCAGATCCAAGGGTTCTAATCACTCCCCCCTTAACTGAATCCATCAACCAGATCACCTATATAAACATAACATCACCTCCAATCTCAGGGTTACAGGCTTCATTCATCACCTTCTTCATTCCATTCATTCTCCATTCATCTCTCTCCCTTACCTCCACTAAAAGCTCACGAATCCACCATTGATAGAGCTTCAACATCTGAAGCTCTTATCAATTGAGCTCAGCCACAACCTCACCCCATCCTCTACCTCTGCAGCCAATCTTATCTCTCATCGTCTTCATCAATTCGCAGCAAATTTCGTTCAAGTTCTCAATAAACTCAGAGCACAGACCAAACGAGAAGAAGAGAATTCAGAAAAGAAGAAGCGAGACGAAGTGAAAGCGATTGAAAGCGCAAGATTATCAAAGAAGCTTACCTGAATCATAGACTCCCTCATCGTGGTCTCGCGTTTATTTCGCCGGCATACAATCGTCGCCGGAGCTACTCCGGTAAGTGAATAGTTCTTTGACCTTGCTTCGATTTTCCTGATGCTATGTGGTAGAGTCGTATCCTCTGATTATTCCCCCCATGATCTCGCTCCGTGACTTGCAATCGTTAGCGTTTAATTGCGTTTTTCCTTAGATCTAGGGTTCATCCTTTGCATCAATGGAGAGGGAATCTGAGAAATTAAGGTTAAGAATTGAAAAGAGGACATAGGGAGGAGTCTTTTAAATATGTCAATTGTGGGTTTGAGTGGGCTCCGCCGCCTCCGGCGCGGCGGAGCGATTTCCGGTGAGGGTTTTGTTTGAGAGAAGAAGAAGAACGTGAGTCTGAGAGAGGGAATAGGGAACGACACATCTAAATCCTAATTCCTTTTTCTATTTCTTTTTATTTTATTTAACCAATTAATTTTGTTAATTAATAAAAATCAGAATAACATGATAATTGAATCAAGATAATCACCCCTGGGCCACACGTTTTGATTCGCACCCCCTGAGGCCCGTTGCTACACATTTCTTGTTAGCAAAATCTCAAACAATAATTTCTTTGGGCCAGACCTGGGCCCTGCGCCCCAGTTACTCATTACAACTCTATTTTCAGTTTACACCCCCTGTTTCCATTTTGTTCAATTAATAGATTTAGGTTTTGATTAGATCTTTTTCTATTTCTTTTAAATAATAAAAACACTCACTTTTAGACTTTAATACATATTTTGTCATATAAAAATACATAAAAATACTAGTTTTAGGCTATTTGTTTTTAGTCTTTCTACTTGATTTGTAATTCAATTTCCCCCATAAAAATCAACATAAAAATAGTAATATTTTTAATTCATTTTTGCACTATGTTTTTGACTTGCTACTTCATGCTTGTGTATAATTTTGTACCATTGTATCCTTACTCAATTTTGCTCATGATGTGACTTTAATTTCCATGTTTCCTTAAAACCTAACCTTAGGTAGAAACCATGATAACATTAGGATATAGAAATTCCCATTTTAACATTAGGCTAGTTGATTCATATTAGGCTAGTTTCCCATTTCTTTTCCTTTTCAACTTTAAAACACCTAACTAATACTTGACTTAATTTCCCTTAAAAGATACCAAGAAAACACCTAAAAAATGACTAATAAATGCTTGACTAATGAAAAAGGGAATGGAAACTCTCGTCCCTCTTGTTTAAGGGGATCACTTGAGTGGAAGTTCCCAATCTTAAAAAATACCAACAAGAGTAATTCGAGTCTCCCTTGTTTAAGGGGTACACCCGAAACGCTCGACAAATCTCTCTCTTCTTTATCTCGCCTCCGAGGCATTCTTTCCCTTAATCGGACACGTTATTTCCACTCCATTCCCAGCTTAAGACTCCAGAGGTCGAGCAGCGGAGTGCGAATGTAACTGTTCAACTAAAAAACACAAAAACAAACAAAAACTAAAGAGCCGAACTACGGCGCTCTGATTCCTGAAAAGGATACGTAGGCATTAGGTCGCGGGGCCTAAGCGAGCACAATTATTTAAAAACCTTATTTTCCCCGTGTTTCTTTTTCTTTCATTTGCATGCATTCCCTTAGTACTAAGCTTTAGATTTACACACCCTTTAGATAGCAACAAACATAGGTGGATACCGTCGAGTACGATGGGCGTGAGGGGTGCTAGCACCTTCCCCTTGCGCAACCGACTCCCGTACCCTATCTCTGGTCGAAAGACCTTGTTCTTATTCATCTTAGGTTTTCTGATATTCCTTTCCCTTATGGGATAAATATATTGGTGGCGACTCTGTTCATTTTTCGCGAGCGTGCGACAGGTTTGTCAGCATGATATTTCTTAGGATGTGTCACATGCTTCTTGGTGTGAGCAGTGTTAAACTTTTGTGCATGTGAGGTGAGCCTAATATCATGAGCATGGCCGTATTTGAACTGATCATACAATGGCTTGTATGTGATCTTCAAATCATCAACAGGTTCAAATTTATGTGAGGCATCACCCTCATAGCCAAAACCAAACCTTCTGTTTCCAGAAACACCATATATCATAGAAGCAAGATGACTTCTGCCAATACTTCTAGATAAGAACTTTCTGAAGCTCGAGTCATATTCTTTCAGAATATGATTCATGCTAGGAATGTATTTTTCTGTTTCAGAAGGAGATCCACTATCTTTGGATAGATTTAAAACTTTTTCCTTCAGTTCAGAGTTTTCCACTTCCAGCTTCTTAGTTTCAAATTCAAACTGCTTCTTCAGCTTTTTGTATTTGATACTAAGATGAGCCTTGAGTTCCAGAAGTTCTGTTAAACTGGAAACTAACTCTTCTCTAGATAGTTCAGAAAATACCTCTTCAGAATCTGATTCTGATGTAGATTCTGATCCATCATCTTCTGTAGCCATCAGCGCGAAGTTGGCTTGTTCTTCTTTAGAGTCTGATCCTGATTCTGATTCAGAATCATCCCATGTTGCCATAAGACCTTTCTTCTTATGAAACTTCTTTTTGGGATTCTCCTTCTGAAGTTTTGGACACTCGTTCTTGTAATGTCCAGGCTCATTGCACTCATAGCAGACAGCCTTCTTCTTGTCAGATCTTCTGTCACCAGAAGATTCTCCACGTTCAAATCTCTTTGAACTTCTGAAGCCTCTGAACTTCCTTTGCTTGCTCTTCCAGAGTTGGTTTACCCTTCTGGAGATCATGGACAGTTCATCTTCTTCTTCAGATTCTGATTCTTCAGGATCTTCTTCTCTAGCCTGAAAAGCGTTAGTGCATTTTTTAACATTAGATTTTAATACAATAGACTTACCTTTCTTCTGAGGCTCGTTTGCATCCAGCTCTATTTCATGGCTTCTCAAGGCACTGATAAGCTCTTCCAAAGAAACTTCATTCAGATTCTTGGAAATCTTGAATGCAGTCACCATTGGACCCCGTCTTCTGGGTAAGCTTCTGATAATCTTCTTTACATGGTCAGCCTTGGTGTAGCCTTTGTCCAGAACTCTTAATCCAGCAGTTAGAGTTTGAAATCTTGAAAACATCTTTTCAATGTCTTCATCATCCTCCATCTTTAAGGCTTCATATTTCTGGATTAGAGCAAGAGCTTTAGTCTCCTTGACTTGAGCATTTCCCTCATGGGTCATTTTCAATGACTCATATATATCATAGGCAGTTTCCCTGTTAGATATCTTCTCATACTCAGCATGAGAGATAGCATTCAGCAAAACAGTCCTACATTTATGATGGTTCTTGAAATGCTTCTTCTGATCATCATTCATTTCTTGCCTTGTAAGCCTTACGCCACTAGCTTTCACTGGATGTTTGTAACCATCCATCAGAAGATCCCAAAGTTCACCATCTAGACCAAGAAAGTAACTTTCCAATTTATCTTTCCAGTATTCAAAGTTTTCACCATCAAATACTGGTGGTCTAGTATAACCATTGTTACCATTATATTGCTCAGCAGAGTCAGATGTAGATGTGAGTTCTTCGCCAGCCATCTTTTAATGAAGTGTTTTTCTCTTCCTGAATCTTTTCTAAACACGGTTAAGTGCTTGCACCTTAGAACTGGCGCTCTGATGCCAATTGAAGGATAGAAAAACACTTAGAAAGGGGGGGTTTGAATAAGTGTAGTCTAAAAACTTGAAAGATAAAAACAAATTGCACAGTTATTTTTATCCTGGTTCGTTGTTAACTAAACTACTCCAGTCCACCCCCACGGAGTGATTTACCTCACCTGAGGATTTAATCCACTAATCTCAACAGATTACAATGGTTTTCCACTTAGCCCACGACTAAGTCTTCTAGAGTATCCTGATCACAACCTGATCACTCTAGGAACAAATGCTTAGACACAAGCTAAGACTTTCTTAGAGTATCCTGACCACCACGTGATCACTCTAATTACAACTGCTTAGACACAAGCTAAGACTTCCTAGAGTATCCTGATCAACACTTGATCACTCTAGTTACTTACAAATTAATGTAATCAAATCTAAGAGTATTACAAATGCTTCTGAAAAGCTATAATCACAACAGTGATATTTCTCTTAACGTTTAAGCTTAATCTCACTAATATATTACAACAGCAATGTAGTGAGCTTTGATGAAGATGAAGTTTCTGAGCTTTGAGTTTGAACAGCGTTTCAGCAAGTTAATTATTAGCAAATCGTCAGAATCGTTAACCTTGCTTCTCATCAGAACTTCATATTTATAGGCACTTGAGAAGATGACCGTTGGGAGCATTTAATGCTTTGCGTGTTCCGTACAGCATTGCATTTAATGTTTCACGCTTTTGTCAACTACCTCGAGCCTTGTTCACGCTGTGTCTACTGACGTTGCCTTTAATAGCTTCCAACGTTCCTTTTGTCAGTCAGCGTAGCCTGCCACATGTACTTTCTTCTGATCTGATGTTTGTGTATACAACGTTTGAATATCATCAGAGTCAAACAGCTTGGTGCATAGCATCTTCTTGTCTTCTGACCTTGAAGTGCTTCTGAGCGTGATACCATGAGAACTTCAGTGCTTCTGCTTCTGAACTCAAGTTCTTCTGATGCTTCCATAGACCCATGTTCTGAATCTGCCTTGACCATCTTCTGATGTCTTGCCAGACCATGTTCTGATGTTGCATGCTGAACCTTCTGAGTCAAAGCTTCTGAGCGCTGATTTGTGCATACTCTCTATATATTTCCTGAAAAGGAAATTGTAATGTATTAGAGTACCACATTATCTCACACAAAATCCATATCCTTGTTATCATCAAAACTAAGAATATTGATCAGAACAAATCTTGTTCTAACAATCTCCCCCTTTTTGATGATGACAAAAACATATATAAATGATATGAATTTGCGATCAGAAAGAGCAGACAGCTAAAGACAATTACACAGCTATAACATAAGCATGTGAATATGTCTCCCCCTGAGATTAACAATCTCCCCCTGAGATGAATAATCTCCCCCTGAAATTAATACTAGAAGAATTTTAATAATAAAAGACTTCCCTGAGTATTTCAGTAGAGACGTTCACAGTGCTTGATCTACAGAACATTCATGACTTCTGATTTCTGCTTCCATAGGACAGCTTCAGAACTTGAATTTCCTTGATCTTCTGAACATTCACATCTTTTGATTTCTGCTTCCATCGGACAGCTTCAGAACTTGAATTTCTTTGATCTTCAAAACATTCCCAGCTTCTGATTCTTGCTTCCATTGGGACAGCTTCAGAGCTTGAATTTCTTCTTACATCACTTCATGCTAGATTGTATCAGAACATTGTTGAATGTACCAGAGCATCATCAGAGCATCTCTACATCCTGAAATGTTACAGAGCAAAACTAATCGACAAAAGTCAGCATGAATGAGTCAGAACATAGAATATGTTTCAGAACACATAATATGTATCAGAGCCATATGGTATGTGTCAGAACAAATAGACAAAATGTTTCAGAGCATATTCTATCATTGGAATATCTGAACATTCTTCCTTCTTGCTTCTTGCTTCTGATTTTGAAGCTTCATAGCACTCAGCTTGCTTCAAGAATCCAAGAACTTGATTTATATTGTTGCTTCTTTTGTTGAAATTGCAGTAATGAAATTACAAAGGAAAATAAATAAATAAATAAAATTTAAATATTTAAACTAACCTCGAAATCCGGTCGCTTAGAATGAAAAGCAGTTATTTAAATAAACAGGTATTTATTTAAACTACTATGAATAAATAGCATTACGGTAATGGAATTGCAAAGGTAGTAAATAAATAAAATTTAAATATTTTTAAAAACTAACCTTGAACTCCGGCCATTTGCAAATTTAAAAAAATACAATACACAGCAAAATATTTAAATAAACAGGTATTATTTAAATAAACAGGTATTTATTTAATTGATGTAAAAGGTGAAATTATAAATAAATAAAATAAAAATTTTAAATATTTATATGTAAAAATAAATAAACCCTAATTTTGGCAAATTAGCCAAAACCTAAAAAAAGTTTGCCAAAAACCTAAATAATTTGCCAAAAACCTAAACCCTGCCAAAACCTATAGGGGCATAATAATTCACCATTATAGTGTGTCCCCAGCAGAGTCTCCAGCTGTAGCAACCTGCCCTAAAAATTAGACTTTTAGAGTCGCCACCTATTCTTCCAAGGCGAATAGGAAACCTCGTGCAGTTAAGAGATCAGGGTAAGATACTATATTCAGGTCGAGGGAAGGTGTTAGGCACCCTCAACCCTTTCCTAAAGGCTAACATTTCAAAGATAGGGGTTTAGGGCAAGGTTTATAAAGAAAGGTGACAGAGAGTAATAATAAGGCTAATTATATTGACATGATTAGAATTTAGAGGAAGGGGACTCGCCTTGTTGCCAAGTGCCTACGTACCTCCTTAGGGAGGATCAGAGTCTACGTAGTTCGGGCACAGGGTTGTACGCCTTAGAATTTGATATGAGTGTGTTGACAGTATTTTGAATTACCGTTTCGCAGTTTTGAAAAGGTATTTTGAGTTACCTTCGTAGTTTCGCAGTATCGAAGAGATGAAAATCTGTGGTTTGTGGTTTGATGTGTTTTAAGTATTTGGGCGTACAACCCTGATTTTAATTTGTTACCATTAGTTGCAATAATCAATAGGTTTGATTACCGTGACTAACGGATTGAAGGGAGGATTGCTAACCACTATAATCGATAAATTCGATTATCACGAATAGCAAATGTGTGTATTTTAATTATCGTTACTCCTCATAATCGATAGATTCGATTACAAAAAATAACGAATTTTAATAAATGGAAAACGCTAATCATTATAACCAATAGCTTTGGTTAAAACCATTTAGCGAAATAACTTTATTTTAATTTATAGGATTTAACTAATTAAATTAATCGATTATTAATCATTGCGACAAATAGATTTAGTCGGAACGAATAATAAATTAAATCCTAATATCTTTGGCCAAATGGCCAGTGGGATTTGGCAAATCTTAATATGTATAACCTTTCCAGGGTTTTTGTGATCTATAATATTAATTAAAATTTATTAAACAAATTACCTGGAATAATCGAATAATCGGGAAGATAATTATTATAATCCTAATCCTAATTCATATTCTATTATAATTTAAATAAATTCTAATACTAATTAAATGAGTTAATTGAATTAAATATAATTATCTAATATTTAATCTAAATAAATAACATAGAAATATTAATAGAAAAACCTGGTAATGGTTTTGTGTGGCTGAGATCTCAATGGTGCATGGTGAACCTTGCATTCTGATACGTTAGATTGGATTGTAGGAGATCCAAAGGCTGAGCACTGAGGGTGCACCGTATTCCTTCCATAGCTGGAGAGCATATGATTAGTGGTAGATAATTGTTGAAAAAAAGAATGTCTTAAGAGAGGTTCGAACCCTTGCCATTAAAGACACCATGCTTACCTCTTACCATGCGTACCACATGTTCTTGTTGTTAAACAAATGGCCAACGAGAACTAAATAAGAAAAATAATGATTCTGATGGAACAAGTCAAAAGCCACGTGCGTGGGCCCCCTTTGTTTACTGAGTCGCCAATCATGAAGAGAGAGAGAGAGGGAGGAAGAATTTTTGACCCACAAACCAGACACTGCCACGCACGCAAGGGAGAAGGTCTTGGTTGACCGGCGAATACAAACGTGCCACCGCGTAGTCCACTTTCCAGCGTCACTATTCATCACCCCCAACCTCCAGACCTGCGGAACTTGATGCAGAATCTCCTACAAAGTTATCTGCGGATTCTTCCTTGTTTTTTTTCTAGAATCTTGGAACCTACAAAAACCAAGTAAATCGAGGAAACTAATAGCCCAGGACTCGTTAAAACTTTCCCCTGATCATGAATATCGCGTTAGTTTGGGCTAAAAACCGCTAGATACATGAATCCGACGCAAGAACACAACCTTGCTCAACAATGGTGGTTCGCGAATCTTGCACCAAAACTCAAGAACGATCGTCCTAAACAGTCCTAAACATCAACCTGAACATGGAAAGGAGCATCAAATTCATTTAAATGGACTGTATAAAAGGTTTCAGATTGAAAAAGAAATACAAAACTAGTGCAACTGAAGGGTGACGATTCGGGATTGCTTAGGGCTTCGATAATGGCTGGGAATGGCTCCTGGTATCCTCCAGATGATGATGCCACGCCTAGAATTCGTTGATATTGGCTATCGAATAAAATTTCTCTTGCCCTAGGTTTCTTGATTTTCTTGAGCACGTGAACCCTTCTCCTTCATGCCAAATCTCCGTCCCCCCTTTTGCCAAATAGGTTTCTCTTTATATATGGGATCTATTAGGGTTTAAAGTTTGGGAAAACAATCAATCCATTAATCGCATAGAATTTTGAAAGAAAGATTTTGTATAAAATCTTTCTAAATTAGAACACCATGCTATTTTATGCACATTTTCCATTCAATATTGACCATCGGATTGATTAAATATTTGGAATATAAGTCATAAAAATTTGTCTCATTTGAATGTGATTTTATTTAGATTTAAATTGATTTTAGATGGATAAAATCAAAATATAAATAAAAATAAAAAATCATGAAATAAACTTCATATGATAAATGGGCCTATCTTGAGATCCATTTGAGGCCTTGAATATTCATAATCCTTTGATAAAATGAAAACCCTAGTTTAGGAGGCCCTCGATTAGGAGAATGTTGACTGAATAACCCCTTGAGCCTTGAGCCCTTGAAGATGAAATGATATGGGCAAATTTTGGGGTATGACACCACGCACCCTCGCTTATCAACCGTAGGATCAACACAAGGGCCTATCAGAGCGCTGCAAACCTGCTGTTCCATGGTACACCTTCAAGGGAGCGCAACACACAATCGGTGCCAGGTTTTTTCCAGCTTTTTCTTTATTTTCTTGCTGTTTGTTGTTTTTATTGTTATTTACATAATTAGTTTTTATTCTTTTTTCCTTTAAAAAATTACAAAATCTCTTTTAATTAAAACCAAACCCGTTTTTTTTTCTTTTTAAACAAAACCACTTTTTTAGAAACATAATTTAGTTTTTCTAGTTTTTTAATTTAGGTTTAATAAATAATAATATTTAAAATTAGTATTATTTTAATTAAACTAGGATTTTTAGGCTAATTATTTTAGGTTTAATAACGATTAATAATTTTAGTTTTTTTAAAAATTAACTTTTCCTCTTAACCCTAATTAGGTAGGTATTGCCCATTAACTGTAGGGTTGGTGTTCTCTCCATTAGGCTAACCTTTAAGATTTAGGATTTATCACCATGAACACCTCATTTGCCTTCAAACCTTAAATTTCCAAAAAAAACGCGCAAATTCTCTTCTCATCCCACACTCTATGATTGTCGCGTGCCGCGTGCCTTTATTTCACTTTTGCCTTTATTTAATTCTGCGTTCATTTTTATTTATTTATTTATTTAATTAATTTTGTTATTTAAATTCTAGAAGGTGTATAGGTTTAAATTTTTGTGATGTAATAGTAATTAGGATTTTATTTCTCGCACTTTACTTTTCGCATCCCCCAATATTTGGTTATGTACCCCCTAATCCCGAAGCTCTGTAATAGCGTAGGATTTAATTTCCGCAATTTATTTTCTGTCCATATTAACTGCGTGGTTAGTAAAATAGGGAGTGACAACTAATAATTGAACGTAACTCACAAACTGCAAAGATAAATATTCGAACTGAACTCACGTGATTGGTGCACACACTCACCTTTAGGGTACCTCTCTTGTTGCCTGTTGCCTTCAATTTCGATCAAGTAGTCAAGTCCCTTGGATGTAGGGATACCTTAGCACATGCTGCCTACAAATTCAAATCATCATAGTCCCTCGGAATAAAAGATCATAGTCCCTTCGAGTTGCCTACAAATAAAGTGATCTCGTCCCTCGATGTTGCCTCGATAAATGATGATAGTCCCTTCGAATGCTAAGGTATCCTTACTGTTTCCTAAATGACTATTATATCATTCCCTTAGACTACCTGCCCTCTTTATGGCAAGGGGGATTCTTATGGCGAACGATACTTTTCCGATGACCCGCACATCCAATTGAAAGACTTCCTGCCTTCATATGGTATGGATAGACCCTTTCGCCCGAAAGACTTAAAGAACACGAAAGACAAACTTAGGGTAGGTAGTTCTTAATTGCTTGCTCATATTCAAATCAAACTTCCAAAATACTTTTCACACCTCCTTTCAAATACTTTCAAAACAAGGCTACGCTTATTTACAAGCTAAAGTCCTTAACGAAATCTTTTTACTATTCACACACGACACCTTTTCAAACAATTCAAACAAACAAGTGAGCTAAGCAATTAAGAGCCCATGGATAACCATGGATGCAAAGGGTGCCTAACACCTTCCCTTTGTATAACTTACCCCCCGAACTCAAAATCTTTCAAAGGTCTGATCTTTTTGCCTTTCCAATTGGATAAAATAAAAGTCGGTGGCGACTCTTGCTATCCGCGACATTTCAAATAAAAGTCAGTTCGCCGTATTACAATATGCATCGGGTATCTACGACCGCGGCACTTTGTTCAAGTGTTTTTGAAACCGGGGTGTCCTATACCGGCTACTTCTTGTCAATGGACGGCACATCGTTCAAATGAGGCGGAGACTTGGCCGGATCCTTTCGTTTCAAGAATGGCGGAGTTTGAAAAAATGATGAGCCAAGAGCGCGAGCAAAATAGAGAGCGGTCGAAGAACATACCTATTTTGGACTTAGGATCCACCGATTGGTTCGGTGAATTTTAGTTTGTTCCGGATCGTTTTTTGTTTGTAATGACCATTTTTGTATGTATTATTGTTTATCATGTAAAATCGGAACGATTCAATACATATATAATATAAGTATGTTTTATGTCATCTTTGTCTAATTTATGTTTATTGTGAATTCCATTTTTCAATTTACACAACACACTAAGCAATTAACAAAATGCAAAATTTTGTTCTGTTTCTGCATAATTCGGAAATGAACTTCCGAAATATGCTAGTCTGCCTCCAATTTTCGGAAGTTCATTTCCGAAAAGTCCCCTGAGGCAGGATAAGGTTTGTTGGGCCATCATTGCTCCAATAAGTCTATAAATACAACACACTCTTCTTCATCCTCTTCACACCTAGAAACACAAATGACACAAACCTACCCCCACCTAGCATTCGTCTACTTTGAAATCGGCTATCCGATGTCGTTCCAATTTCGCTTCTCGCGCGACACGCCGTTTGCGGAGTTGATAACGTCGCTCAACACACTTTTGCACTATCCCGAGAATCGAAAGATTGTCAAGCTCGAGTATCGCTCGCCATCGCTTAACGACGAGGGACACATTAAGTTCACACCTTTTGATATCAAGAACGACGAAGATTTAGCGGTTTTGTGGACAAGGTTCGACCGATTTTCTTCGAAGGGCCTGATCGAGTTGGACGTGAAACTTCAAAGATCGGCGGACGACGTTATCAAAATGTTGACTCATCCCCACCTACCCGTGTTTAACAATATGTAACTTTAATCTTATGTAATGTGATCGATGTAATCTTCACCCGATTAAATAAAGCGAATCGTTCTTGTTTTTCATCTTTCTTCTGTCCAGACATTATTTCGGAAGTACATTTCCGAATTCCTCCAAGGGGGGTGAATTCGGAGATGAACTTCTAAAAACACCACATTTTCTGAAAAATAACTTTATTTCGGAGATGCATCTCTGAAATCAATATTTTATATTAAAAAAAACACTTTTTCGGAGATACATTTCCGAAAACACCTTTTTTTTTTCAAAAAAAAGTACATTTTCGGAAATGAACTTTCGAAACTAGGGGTATTGTGATAAATTCACCAGAGGTGGCCAAGAAGATTAGGAGGTGGGTGAAGAAATTTTCTAATTTTTATGATTTTTGTGTAGTTCCTTATAGTTGTCGGAAAGATTGAGATTGGTTTATAATTTTTCTTCTTCTTGTTGTTTTTGTATTGGGCTTAAGTACCTCTTATCCTCCGATCTAATATCTTTTCTTGTTTATTAAAAAAAACTCTTGAGTTTGTCCAACTTAGAACTTTTTGAGAATCAAAGTGATTTTTAAACTCCAAGATTAGAGTGAAACAAAAGAACTTTTGAGAATTTATTTTGACATGAGTTGAAAGGTCTATTTGAGTGTACTTTTCATATTGATTCATTTTTATTACTTGAGAACTAATAACTGATTAAGATTGGATTATGAAGTCTTTTCATAAACATATATAAACATATATGATGTGTGTTTTAAGAGTTTCTTCATAAATGAAAATGGGCATGTCCGTCTCGTTTAGACCAGTCTCACAAAAGTCCATAAAAATTAAGATGGAGCAGGGCAGATTTTATTGATAGTGTGGATCTAAAATTTTGTCTCGTCTTGCAAAAAAAATTAGCGCAGGACGAAATGGACTCACGTATATTACACATTTTAAGTCTAAAAATTGTAAATTTTCATGTTAATATCCGCGTCCACAAAAATCTGCAAAAAAAAATAGGACAAGGCGGAACAGACATATTAAAAAGTGTGGACTTAAAATCTTAACTTACCCTACAAAAAAAGTGATGGCAAAACAAACATGTTTAGTTGATATTTATAGTGAATTTGGATGACCAATTGCGTAGAGTTGGATTTTACAGATAGAGTAACGAATTTTATGTGCTTTATTGTTCTCTAACCTGCCAACTCTATAGTGTTTTTTTTTCTCGGTGTTAATTGAATAGATTGATCGATTAGGATGTGCACCATCTAAGTATCTATTTGCCGTTTAAGTGTAATTAAAAATTGTTTTGATTAAAGAATACTTTTTGGTCCATGTAGATATGAGCCAGTTGTTAATTGCACGACTTTTGCTACACTTCTTAAATAACTATCACAAATTGGTTTGATTCATTTATATAATGGATAGTTAGTAAATTTATTAAATAGAGATATCTCGTATGTGGAATTATTCAAAGAGGTGATCGATAATTATGGTTTGTCTTTGATAAGGATAATGTACTTTTGATGATGAAAAATTGAATGATAAGTTGAGTTCACTTGTGAAGATGCAACCCTTAATAAACCTTACATAAAATCAAGTGAAGATGATAAGTGGTCAAAGATGTGTTGTTCAAAGCTCCTAATCAAAATGATAAATTAGGATTTAATGATTATTACAAACATTGATCTTCCGATGATAGCTTTCAACTTAAGGATTTATCAATTCTCGTCTTTAAGTAGACTCAAACAAGTAACTATATTATCGTTTTATTCGGCGAGTCTTGAAACTTTAAAGTGTCAAAGAGAAAAAGTATGAAAACCCGCTTAGTCGAGTCTAAGTGATTGATGTCTTGTAAAAATACAAGGGTTTTTTTCGTAAATTAATATGGTTAAATAACACATACTCAAACATGTTTTAAAGCCTCTATTTCCCAAAGAAAACAACCTAAAAATATTTTGAAATCGTGTCATATGAATCAAGAACTGTTAGAAAGTATTGGACAAGTTTTTATTGAAGAGGAACATATCTCTGTCCATTATTTCAATTTAGGCTCCTTTACAAACAATTATGTAGTGGCAATTAATCGATTGGATCATTAATTTAGCCCATGGTTTTATTTTTTTGCCAACCTCTACCTTATAAATATAGATATCTCCACTCACATTTTTATATTTGAAATATTGAGTTATCTCAATATGTCTCTATTTCTTAAATAATTTTTCCACTTTCTCTCACTAAAAATTTAACTGTAGCACATCAAGAAAGTTCTTGTGTTTAAGTGAGGTTTTGTATTATGAAAAAGGATGATATTGAAAATTCACAAAGAGGTATCCTTCTCTTGAGTTTAAAGCTAAACTATTTAAAAGCTTTGTTTGTGTGTTCAGGTTTAAAACTCCATTTCAGTTTGTGATCTCAACTCGTGTAAAAACCCACATTTAGTTCGTGTATTTAACCTATGTAAAAGCTCACTTTGATTAAATACTTCATAGTATTATTTTAGAAAACCAAATTATTAAAAAATAACATAACGGTAAAAACATTACTCATGTGAGAGCTGTTAGGTTAAACTTAGGGTAATTCTCCAGTATTGATAAAGTAAAGTGTTAAGAAATGTGGTTGGGCCTAACGCAACTCTACAAAACCGGCTTGTAGGGTGAAGATTGCCCTCACTTATAAGGACATGTTCAGGTCATATATTGTCCGATGTGAGACTCTTAACATACCCCATCATGCCCAAGACTAGAAAACTGGAGCGTAGAAATAAATGGTGGGTGGCCCGATAGCGGAAACCATAGAAGGTGGCCCATCGATTCTTAAACGAGGCTCTAATACCATGTTAGGAAATGTGGTTAGGCCTAACACAACCCTACAAAACCGGCTTGTAGGGTGATGATTGCCCTCACTTATAAGGACATGTTCAGGCCATATATTATCCGATGTGGGACTCTTAACATAAAGTCCAAATATGTTTGGCACTTCACTCTGCATCTATGCTCCAAAATAAAATAGATTTTTTTTATTTATTTCATCTACATGGTTCAACTATTGTTTGTATCATAATATTTAGGACCGTCATTGAGGGTGTGCAAAACGACCTACAACACATAGCCTCACACTTTTTCGTGAGTAAATTATGACAAAAAGGGTCTTCATACTCATATTTCACGGTTAGATAGGACCTTATAAAAAAATCCACAATTCAAATGAAGTTAACTCCACCTTTTTACACAGAAGCTCACAAAAGTTTTAGACAACTCTGTTCTTACCAAATAACCATATCTCAGTAGAAGGAACAACGATGATATAAATTATTTGAGAAACATAAATTAGATGAGATATCCTAGAGAGTGTAAAAAGTTTTGTGGTCTTTAAACAAAATTTTCAGAGACTTAATAATTATATAAAATAACAATTCACGTATCAACTTTCAAGTTTGTAGACTAATTTCTTTTTCTATAATCCATTTATTCCAACACTTCATTTCCTCAATAAAAACTACATTTCATTAGTGAATTAGACATGTTCTAAGTGTTCCATTTTGCATAGTTCATAACTACCACCTTCATATTTTCTCTCATAAATATCTGAATTGATGTTAACTCTTAACTTATCATGTTCTTCAATTTTTTATTTTTATTTTATAAGTAATAAGAGTACTAGGGGTAGTCTTCTACCAAGCAAAGCCTTGAACACTTAAAGCATGAATTTGAGGAATAGCTTTCATAATATATATGTATAAACTTTATGGATTATTGCGATTGTTTTTTTTACTAAAGGACCTTTCAAAATTTGAAAAGGTGGAGCAATGGAAAACTCACCACACTATTATATGTAGAGTACACATAGTTAAAAGAAAAAACAATTATTGATGAAAAATCTCACATTATTATTTTTAAACAAAAATCTAATAAGCAACTTCCAACTAATTAACAAGTAACTGCTAAGGTCTTATCTTACATTGACTACAAAAAGAAAAAAGAGAATCACGTTGAAACTTTATGGCATCAATTTGGCAAGGGCACTAGTCTTCTATCAAGTCATTCAGCCACTTGGATTTATTTTAAATTATTAATGCCAATTTTTTTAATAATTCATATCTCAGTGGATTTGTATCAAATCTACAGAAACAAAATTGATTAACATGTGATCTTTTACTTTCAAAATTTTCCATATAAAAAGTTTCCATATGCTTAGATTTGGTTTCTCATAAAGGTGAGTACTTCTAGTCATTAACAAATTATTCTCTTTCTCTCTAATTTTTGCTCCTTGAACATTTTGCACACATATTAAAAATATTTATTAGATAAATTTATGTCATTTAACTATTAATTAATTTCATAAAAATAGAATTTATTTAATTTATGTGTTTTTTTTATTTTTTTACATGGTGCAAAAGAAAAAAATTAATTAGTTATATTTGATTTCTTAAAACAACTATAATTTCAAGAAGAAAAAAAAAACTAAATAATACAAAATTAGAGAGGGAGGGAGTAAACAAATTTTCAAACATGAAAATGGACCAGATCCAATAAAGATTAGTAGTACTACGAACATGCTTTTAGTGAATGGATACACATGAAAGAAACATTGTCTTTTAGTCTATTAAATTGCATATATTTTTGTTTGTTTGTTTGATTTATATTTTAAAAATATATTCAATTAATTATCCTTGGAAGTTGGAACCAAGTAGATGCATATCTTATCCAGTTAATTCGTATGGTTAATTGTACAAGTAATAAAAGTATTTATTGTACAAGTAATAAAAATAGTAAAGTGTCTAATTTAAAAACCGCTAATATTATTGAATATAATTTCATGATTCATTTGAACAAAAGAGTCTGATTTAGTTGTTTGAATATATATACTAAAATTAAAATATTGACTGTTTTTGATTTAATATGGTTGTAAAGGGGTGCATGTACCGTGCATACATAAAAATCTATGCACCAATCATAGATTATTATGGACCATTGAATCAAATTCTAGACATCAATTGTTATTTCTCAATACTCAATACTCACCACTCAATACTAAATACTTAATATTGGATTAAAAACATGATCCAATGACTTATGTAGGCTTATGCATGGTGCATAAGTAAATCCTTATGCATATTAGCCAAAGCCGTGGTAAAGTATACTAGGGATTATTGAAACCTATATATTATCGAGTATGAATACTGATTCTCTATAGTATTTATCATGGATTCTTTAGTGAATAGACTTTTAGCCTTAATGATTATGATTTTAGCAAGTGTATTAAATCGTACAAGTAATAAAAATGATAAGTTGTTGAGTGTCGAACTCACAGACTGCTAATATTATTGAAGTACTAGTCTCTTTATATTGAGTATAGCAATGCATGGAGTTTATCAATGCAACAAGCTTTGCGTACTAAGAACAAGCTCAAATATATTGATGGTTCAATGGAAATTACCGTTCGCATAATCTAAATCACAATCAATAAAAATGATGCAACCACCTCATTCATTCTTGATTTCTTAATTTTGTTTTAGATTAGAATTTTTCCACAATTGTTGTTTTGGGCCGGTCAAAGACTCAAATGGATGAGGCCCGCATTAACTCAAATCCACTATACTTGACTCAAGGTATAAAAGTCAATTCACACAAAATGTAAGGTACATTATTTTATCTCCATTTTTCACTATATTCATCTTCAATCTTGAATTGATTTGAGTGTTGGAGTGCTAACCTTACAGATCCACCCTGCATCTCCAAGATCATCAATTCGTCAACGACATTAAATTCAGTTTCCTGAATGAGACAGTGGATCTATCTAAGGCAACCAAGGTAAAAAAGAAAGTCTAGTGAGTACACAGTAGTCGGGGGTATTTATATAAAAGAGGCATATCCAGTTCAGTGCTGAAATGTTTAAGGAAAGAAGAAGCTACATATGTCCTTTTGGAAGTGCACAAGGGGATCATCGGGCAACATTTGGGTGTTAGTGTAACACCCCTCTAATAACCCGCGGCAATTAAACAATTATTAATCAGAGTAACATGTAAAGAGGTGCCACAATTCATAAATAAAAGAAAACACACGTTCGGCATATGTCATGCATTCACTGAAACATCTGAATTATAACTCATTAGATAAAAACCATGTTTACACAGCGGAATTGAATCAACAAGTCAACATTACATCATAAATGTAGTAGACTTCAACAATAAGCAAATAGAGTTATAATTGAAACTCAAAACATCGCGTTCCCAGTGTTACATCTATCAGAGCATGACACCGACACAACAACTAAACTGATTTATGAGCTAATCCTCACCAAGTCACGCCGCTATCCTCAATCTGAAAATGGCAACAAGTAAGGGTGAGTCTCATCACAGTTAACCAATATTATTGCATCACGAACAAAAATATATCATAGTTATATCATTCACTCAATCGCTTCATATTCAGACACATCATTGTCACACATCTACCAACATCAAGTCATCACATAACATATATTAATCATGTTATAAGAAAAATCATGCATATGTATGAAACTGACACTATGCATGTGGTACCAACATCACCAGTGGGAAAACCCACCGACCGATCTATCATCATCCAGATACGGTCCTACCAGCACAGATTCCACATAATGGGAATCTTGCCCTTCACTGAATCCTCTCATCATTAGGATACAGCCCTCATCAAATGATTATGAATGCATGCAAACATATATACAACATACTATCATCATCATCATCATACTATGAGTAGCATCATCTTATCCTCATTCATCATTCATCATCATCATCATTAACAAGTATGTTCAATATATATATATAATTGCATCATTCAATAAATCAGACAACAATATTTCATACAGATTCATCAGTTTAAAGTCACACGTCATCAAACTTTCAAAATCACAAAACAGCAAAATCTGTAGGTCACGCTAGCCATACGCGTACCAACAGGCCCAAAAATTCACAAAACACACACCATGCGCGTATCATACGCATACGAACAGAGTCGAAAACCACACAAAACAGACACATATGCGTATCAGCCAATCATACGCGTTCCAGCCAAGCCCCATACGCGTATCATACGCGTACGAGCAGGAAGTGCATTCTGATGCACATTTGGGGAGCGTATTATACGCGTATCATCGCCTCCATACGCGTACCGTACGCGTATCATACGCAAATGAGCATCAGTTCTCAGAACCTACGACTTACCCATTCGTCTTCCTCGCGATTACACATGCACAGTCTGCGGTTTGGGTCTCAAAACCAGAAAATTCACATTCTAACAGCACAAGAATTCACCAAATATCAACAGTATATGATTCTATAATCGATCTTATTCATCATACTCTAAATCTACTCAGTTATTAGGGATTTAACAACCATAGATCCAATCCAAATGATGAACACCAACAGAAAATTCAGAATATAGAATCAATTAATTTGAACAACACTCCTAATCCATACTATCATCCATATTACGATAATGGAGATTAAATGGAGAGTCTCCCCTTACCTTAGACAATTTCTTGATCTTTGGTCTCTCCCTCTTCAGTTCTCCTTCACGTTCTTCGTTCGCAAAACTTCTGTTCTTTCACGTTCTTTCTTTCTTTTCCAATCCCAATTATTTTTATGAAAATAATAATAAAATTAGTAAAAGCTTTACTATATCACACCCCCTCTTTTACTATTTTCTCACATGGCCCAAATGCCATAAACCATTATTTTCGCTAAAATCCTTAATAATTCTTTATTAATTCAATATTCCAATTAAATTAATATTAAAATTATACGGGTGTTACAGTTAGGGCATTGGACAAAAAGATGCTGAGAGCAGAGTATTTATGGCCGACCATGGTCTAAGATGCCTACGAGTATGTGAAAAAATGCGATCAATGCCAACAACATGGTGATGTTTTCAATGCTCCATATGCACAATTGCAGATCATGACATCATCATGGTTGTTCCTCTAGTGGGGGTTGGACATCCTCGACCCCTTTTCCCCCTGCATCGAGGAAACTCAAATACTTGATTGTACCGATGGATTACATCACCAAATGGATTGAGGCAGAGCCACTAGCGAATATCACAACAACGAACATTTTGAAGTTTTTCAAAAGAAATATACTAGCCAAGATTGGAATCCCCAAGTCATTGTAATGGATAGTGGAACATAGTTCACAGGACTAAGGGGTTGTATCACGTCTCGTGGGCCTATCATACTACCCTTATACGACTACCAAAGAGACCCCATTTTGACTCATATATGGCATAGAAGCAGCCATTCCTATATAAATTGAATAACTGAGTTGGATGACATCAAATCCTTTAATAAGACAAAGCAACGATAATGCCATTAGAGAGGAAGGCGAACTTTTAGAAGAAAGCAGGACCGAAGTCGCCTTCACCAGCGATGTTATCAAACAAACCATGGCTTCTAGGTACAACCACCGCGTCCAACAAAGATATATCAATATCGGGTATTGGTGCTCCAGAAAGCCAACATAGGAGGGAAAAATGCTTGGGATGAAAGTTATCGCTAAACTAGGAAGGGCAATGTCGGGTGCGGGCTAACACACACTCCTACAAAATATACCTTTGATAACACCATATACTATGGTTGTTTTGTCAACCATAATAATGTCTCATTTTAACACGCCTGATTTTTTTTAATTTTATTAAAAGACTTTTCATCGCGGTTCATAATATTAATCATGATCATAGATTAAGGGTTACAAGTTTTGAATCCCAACATCAACATTTTTCCATTTTTCAATAAAAAAAATTTGTGTCCCTTAACATGTATTGTTAAATAAAAATTGAAAAACTTTTAATTACGTTTGTTTTTATCAATCGTGGCTATATGTGCCATATTTCACTACGATTGATATTTGCAACCATAGTGAAATTCTTTCCTGCAAAATTAAAACATAACAGGTTCTTTTGTTTCCTTTATAACACATGCCATAACAAACCAGATGACAACGATAACTAAATTTTTACCATCTTCATTCATTTCTTGGAATGTCCAATCTTCACTATCTTCATTCATTTCTTGGAACGAAAAACAATTTTTGGTCTCTTACTCCTCTTCAAAGTATCATATGTTACCTTTTTGTGTTTGTTGTTCATTGTTCCTTTCTTGGTCTCTCTGTCGCGCTATGGTAAAGGTTTCCTTTATGTGGTGTGTTTTTTCATTTTGTTGAAATTTGACTACTTTGTGTTTTGGTTTTATTCAGATTTTGTGATGTTTTTGTTGTTATAAGGCTATATGATGTTATTATGTGTCTTGTTCTCTGCTTGAAGTTTTTGTTGTTATAGGGCTATGTTTTTGCTTTTGTTTTTTTTTGTTATAACTCTATTGAAAATGAAGAAAGAAATGTGGTTATGAATATGATTTAGGTTTTGGTGTTTCAAATGAAATTGTTAGGTTGTTGATTGATGTCATGAACTGTAGAGGAGGGTTATGAACATGCTTTAGGTTTTGGTGTTATATTGTTGTGATGGATATACTATTATGCATATATCCATATTAGTATGTTGTATGTGTAGCATCAGTGTACCATTCACATTAGTCTTTTGATATCAATTTCAAAATTCGTTATGGATCGTAGTTGGATGAAAGCTGATAGATTATATCTGGTGTATGAGAAAGGAGTTCTTGAATTCACGGAATAAAATCTTCCCAACAATAATGGTCTCTTTTATTTTCCTTGTGTTAATTGCGGGAATATAAAAAAACATTCAAAGGAAGAAATATTACTTCACCTATATTGTGATGGAAATTGTCAAAATTATACAACATGGACGTAGCATGGAGAAGTGGATAAAAATTGAAATGCAACGTCACAAATGCATGAAGTTGATAAACATATTGATGATTCACTAGAAGATATGATATGTAATATTGAAGAATCTTCTTTTATGAAAGCTCATATTTATGATACTTTATATAGTGATAAGTATGCGCCTTTATATAAGGGGTGCACAAGTTTTACACGATTGTCTGCGTTGTTAAAACTGTTTAATTTGAAGGCAACATATGGGTGGTCAGATGAAAATTTCACATAATTGCTTCATTTGTTGAAACAAATGCTATGAGAAAATAACAATTTGTCAAATTGTTGTTATGAGGCCAAGAAGATATTGTGTCCAATGGGTTTGGAGTATATCAAAATACATGCATAACCTAATGATTGTATATTATATAAGAAAGAGTATGGAAATTTGGATCAATCTCCAGAATATAGTGAGTCGTGCTACAAGTTGAAGGACAACAATGGTGATGACAATGACAATGTTTGCAAGAAGTGTCCTTATTCTAAAGTGTTATGGTACTTGCCATTAATTTCAAGGCTCAAGAGACTAACACAAAGAATATTAGATGGAATACAGATAAAAGAAAATGTGATGGAAACATTTGCCATGTAGTTGATCCTTTGTAATGGAAGATTGATTCGATGTTTTCGGATTTTGGCCTTGAGCTAAGAAACGTTAGGCTTGGGCTTTCCGCGGTAGGAATAAACCCCTTTGGTAATCTGAGTACTAACCATTCTTCATGGCGTGTTCTTTTCACGATTTACAACCTATCTCCTTGGTTGTGCATGAAGCGCAAGTATATATATTATTAAGTATGATTATTTCTAGACCAAACGTCCTAAAAACGACATAGATGTAGGGGTGTAATCGGATCGGTTTGAACCGGTTTTTGGTTAAAAAAAAGGTCTGAACCGATGATATTTCGATCAGTTTGGTTTGGTTCGGTTTTCAACATTTTTCAAAATTAAAACCGAACCAAACTAAACGGTTTGGTACATTTTGGTTTGGTTTGGTTGATCGGTTTACAATATTTATTTTTTAAAACATTATATTCATCCGTATATTCTCCATTATCGTATTATTTGGTGGATTTTATGCTATTGTTTTCTAAAATAATACATTTTATGTCATTTATTTTATACTTTATTTTTTCAAACAAATTATAAGTTGCTCTTAATCCATACGAAACAGTGACATGATTTCCATTGCATCATGAAATAAGTTCATTATCAAATGTAAAAGTTATCACTTGGTATCAGAATGTTGGAAAGAGATTTCAAAGCTTGACACATAGAACACAACAAAACACACATTAACATGACTAGAAGGAATTTTATTGAAGAAAAAGAAACAAAAAAAGTTTTAAAAAAAATGAAAATTAACAAAGAGAACTTGAACACAGAGAAGACAACCATAACATATCAGAATGACGGTAGTGAGAGGAACAATGATTACTGGCAGCAAGAGCATCAGTTCAATGAAAGCATCTTTTTTGTGACTTATGATTTCAACATTCTATGTTTTAGAGTTTGGTTCTAGATGCGTGTTTTGTGGCTAGGAAGGAAGTGTAAACAAAGGTGGATAATGATTGGACCGATAGAAAATCTAAGCTTAATGATGGGTGAAATAAAATATTTAGAGCTTCATTATTTTCATTGGTTCGGTTTTGGCAGTTCCTAAAAACTAAAACCGAGAACCGAACCAAACCACATCGGTTTTTATTGGTTTGCTTCGGTTTTAGAACCAAACCAATAATTATCGCTTTGATTTGGTTTATCGATTTAATTGGATCTTTCTGATCCGCTTACACCTCTACATAGATGTTTATCTAAGTCCATTAATTTAAGATTTAAGACTTTTGTGGGAGGAAGGTGTTGATGACACATATTTTGGTGAAAATTTTAAGGCAAAAATGCCCTTTTTGGTCCCTTAACTATACCCCAAGGTACATTCTGGTCCCTCAACTTTAAAAAGTGTCAATATGATCCTTTAATTATTCAAACTGTGTCACGTTAGTCCTTTCCGTCCAATTTTTACTAACGGCGTCAACTTTTACTTGTGGGGCATCTGACGTGGCACTTGGACATACTTGTGGCAGGTGACTTGGCATATATTGATCTTAAGGTCTTTAAAATTTTGAAAAAATATTTCAAATTTTTTGATTAAGTCTAGAATCGAACCCAAGCCACCTTACTTGCAAGCTATTTCAACTTACCACCACACCACTTTACAGTTGATGTTAACTATTTCATTCACATTCATTATCAAGTTTATTATTTCTAAAAAAAACATTCATCAACTGTTCATAAACCAAAAAAATAATATTTTCCTAAAATACCAAAAAAAATTGTGAAAACTACAATGCCAGGTTTGGAAGAAGCGAGGGAGGGGAACCCAGAAGTAGTTTGGGAGGAAGAAACCTACTAAGACTATTAATCTATAATGGACCGTAGCAGCGTGCGATTCCATGTTGTGCAAAGCAAACATCAAAAAGATTAAAATCCACAGCAACAACTACCTGGTTGTGCAAAGCAAACTCAAGTTTACAGAAAGTTTAGATTTAAAAGTTTGGTTGTGCAAAGCAAAGCAAACTCACGTCGGTTTTACGTGAGATGGGTATGGTGGTGATGAAGATTAGTGGTGATGGACTGTTTGAAATTGAATTCGGAGTTTTAGGGTTCATGATGTTGAAACTGAATTTGCAGATCTGAAGCATTTGACGCAATCCCAATGGACAAAAATCACGTTAGCAGATCTATGGATACATTACTTTTTATTTAGAAACCTTGCTTTAATTTGTGAATATTTTGCAGCTTTAATTTTTATTTATTAATAAATCAAATTTTATATTTTGATTCAATGTTTATTAGGATTTTGAATTATTTTAGTATAATTAGTATTTTTATACTTTTATATTTTGATTCAATGTTAATTTTTCTACACATTGGCGTTCAATAATAATAATAATATTGATAATAAAATTGAATGAAACAAATAACATCAATTGTCAAGTGGAGTAGTGGAAAGTAGTTATTGGTTACAACTTAGATGGCATGGGTTTAAATCTTGGCAAAAACAAACATAATGGAATGTTTTTTTTCAGAATTTTAATGAACATAAAGATGAATGTGTGCCAACTCACGTGCCACACATATGACTCAGCGCCACGTTAGATGCCAACATGGAAAAGTTGACACTATTAGCAAAAATTGGATGGAAAGGACTAACGTGAACCTTTTTGAACAATTAAAGGACCACTTTGACACTTTTTAAAGATAAAGAACCATAATGGATCTTGGGGTATAGTTAAGGGACCAAAAAGGATATTTTGCCAAATTTTAATATGCGTGCAATGTTATTTTGCATAATCAACGACTTTCTTGCATATGGTAATTTGGTTGGATACAGTGTTAAAGGACATAAAGTGTGTCCTATATGTGAATCTAATACTTATTTACACCAACTTGAGTTTGAAAAAAAGACAGTTTACCTTTGGCATCAGAAATTTCTAAAACCCAATCATCCTTATCGTAGATTGTGGAAGCCTTTTAATGGAGAGCCTGAGTTTGAAATCGCTCCTAAAACTTTAACAAACGATGAAGTTTTTCAACGACAAAAACACCTTATTATTGTCTTTGAAAAGAATAAAAAAGGACCTGTTGAGAGAAATATTTGGAAAAAGAGATTGGTGTTCTTTAATCTTTCATATTGGTCTAGCCTCGATGTAAGATATTATTTTGATGTGATGCATGTGGAGAAAAATGTGTGTGATAGTTTGATATGAACACTTCTAAATGCAGTCCATCTATTCCAGTTCAAGATCAAACTATGCCACCATGGCAAGTAACATTCGAATGGACCTATGCTTCACAATAGGAGAAAACACATCATTGAAGTCGTCATCTTCTTTCTGAGTGAAACCCTTTGCGACCAACCTTGCCTTGTATATTTTTGACGCCACTCCTTTGATTCCTTCCTTAACTTTGAAAATCCATTTCCAGCTGACTAACCTTGCTCCAACAGGTTTCTTGATCAATCCCCAAGTATTTTTATCATGAAGAGATTTCATCTCATAATCCATGGCCTTCAGCCATTCAGTCTAATTTCGAATCCTCATAACTTCCTTATAGTCTCTAGGTTCTTCGTCTAGAACCTCACTTGCAGAAATTAAGGCATTATCTATAAGATCTGCATACCCAAGTCTCTGAGGTGCCTTGATGACTCTTCTCGTTCTATCTCTTGCCTATAGGTAGTCATCGACATTTTCCTCAACTTCCTCAGCATCGTGTGCTTCTTCTGCGACTTTATCTAGGATACACAATTCAACATCAACATGCTCCACCTCAACATGAATCTCTCCCTGTTCCAGCTCTTCGCCAAATGTTTCTGCACTTCGACCAACATTATCAGTTTTCTTAAAATTCATTTCAGCTTCATTGAAAACTACATCTTAACTAGTGATACACCTCCTGTGACCTAGCTCTAGGCACCATAGTCTATAGGCTTTGACTCCTTCAGGGTATCTCATGAATATGCATCTCATAGCTCTATGGTTGACCCTGTCTTACCTAATGTGAGCATAGGCTACACAGTCATATACTCTAAGTTTGTCGAGATTTGATGGATGTCTCGAACAATCTTCTCCAGGTGTCTTTATATCTAATGCAATTGAAGGACATATGTTTATCAGATATGTTGTTGTTGAAACAGTCTCTGCTAAAAACACCTTCTTTAACCTAGAACCAGCCAACATGCATCAAACTCTTTCTAAGATGGTTCAATTAAACCTTTCAGCCAAACCATTTTATTGGGGAGTACCTGCAGTAGTATTGTGCCTTGCAATACCAGAAGCTGCAGAAAAATTGTCGAACGCCTCATTTCAAAATTCAAGGCCAGTGTCTGTTCTCATCCTCTTGACCTTTCTACTAGTCTGATTTTCGACCAGATTCTTCCAACTTTGGAAATTCTCAAAATTTTCATCATCAGTCTTCTAGATGAATACCCATAACTTTCATGAAGCCTGCAGATTTTCCTGCGGATTTTGACTTTAGAGACTAAACCTCAAGCAAAAAGTAAGATATAGGGACTCAAACCAAAAAAAAAACTTACAGGGACGAAAATAAAAAACTCGCTAACTTACAGGGACCAAAAGTGCATTTAAGCCTTTTGATTATTTGACTTTTAACTGATTGTCTGACCAATGTTGGGGCTGAGATGATGAAAACTAATGATTTAAAATTATTTAATCGAGTAAATATCTATCCATATGAGTCTTGATGTTGTATTGAGAGGGGTTTATGAGTTGTGGTAATATTATGATACATTGAGTATGTGAATTGTAATTTTTATGTGATTGCATGTATGCGATAATGGGATGATTGAGTTGCCCTAAATTATGTTGTATTGTGCATATATGAATTGTTGCTGTGTGGTAATCTAGAGAGTGGATTTACGAGAGTTGTCAATGCATTATATATGTTAGGAACAGAGAGGGGTCTTAACACATTGATATTGATATGTATGATCCATACATCATTAGAGTTGTGTCAAGAGGCATGTCCGCTAGTTCAGAGAGGCGGCTAGTGGCTTGTACCAAGCTTAGAAAGAGGGCTTGGAGCTCAGAGATGGGGATCATGGGTTTAGAGAGGGGACCCGGTTCCTAAGAGAACTAAATATTGAGTTTGTACCACATGCATATGCATCGAATTGCATAGTTGAGTTGTATTACATAAATGAGTTGTATGCATAATATATGCTTGTGTGTGATTGTTAAGATTGGGTGTGAGAACGTATTGTGCAAAGATGTATGTGATGATCTATATAATATGTATGTGTTGACACTTTACCTTGCAGTATGTACCAGTTACTTTATTAATGTGATTTCCCACCCTTGTGTTGTTGTGGTTTGTGCTCCTTTTTAGAGTACAAATAAGCAGGTAACTGAGTAACTGCTTGGAGCGGAAGGATGGCGAAGGCTTGTTCTTCTTTCCTTTTTATTTTGCGTTATTAGAATTACGTTACTCTGATATATAACACTGGACGAGGTGAACGATGCTATTTCTATTTTGTTTATGTTGATTAGAGAGTGAAATGTTATGCTCTCGTGTTTGATGCTTACTATATTTCTTTGAGGAGACTTTTACAATATTTGTTGAGTTTTAATAAAGTATTTTATAAGACTTATATGATTTTGCAAAGCATGTTTATCTTTATGATTCCGCTGCGATGGTATCTTAAGTGAAGGTGAGCATACGATGATAGGTGTTGAATGTCTTATTATATAATTATGTGTAACAAAATAGATGAGTTTGATGTCGTGTAAAGTCCTGATTGTGAATATGTGATTCCATATGCTTTATTTTATAATAATAAGCACGAGGTTTTTAGGGTGCTACATAGAGCGTTATCCAGAATAATAAACGTAAAAAATGGTGTTGTTGGGTATCGAACCTAGGACCTATAAATATTTCACTATGGTTGTTGAATACAATCGTGGTTATAGGTAGTGCACTTTCTAGTTTTCTACAATGGGCAATAGATTGTGGTTGTAAACAACCCACTTACAATCACACCATACCTCACTACGATTGGTCAAACGTGATGGTATTCCTTTTCCAACACTGGTGAAATGGCTTCTACGTAGTAGTGACTAGGAAATGAATATTCTTCTTGGAGTCCCTCGAAGGAGAATAGGTACCAAGAACTTGAAACATCACCAAGCTAAAGCGGTATTAAATTTGAAGATATATTTATCTGATTATTCCATTGTTTCAATGTAACAAATTCACTTCATTATGAATGCAAATGCTTGTTTGCCACTTTTCCTTTATTGTACGTTTTTCTGTCTATCTCTCTTTTAGGACGCTAGAGAGAGGGAAGGATTTCCCTACTTGAACTTAACTCAAAAGATATTTTAACTTATAGAAATATATCATTCCATAAACATATTCTTCTGTATAATGTCCATTCACACTCTGTATCTACATTATAGGACTATACTCTTTCTAAATCTTCACTATCAGATGCACTTAGCACAACCACTATGCTTGATTTATGCAACTCAGACAGAAATGACTTTGACCAAACCACTATTTTATCTATCCAAATACGTGATATTGTCTCAAATACACATGTACTACATTCACTTACCAATACACAGATATATGGTACGTGAAGGATTAGGAATAAACCACTATATCTGAAGATGATTCAGGATTATCATGCTCTAAATCGGTGTCAACTTCATCCAATCCTTCCTCGAAAATACATCAAGATTCCAACTCTCCCTATCTTGATACTCCATCATATATAAGGTTAAGTGGATAATTATTATAATTGAATGCAACAAGACCCGATATCATATTTACACCCAACAATTAAGCCAATTTCTATTACCACATACCATGACACATTTTAATGATGCAACCAGAGTATAAAATACTTAAGGACATGTCTTGGTCATGACATTATGTTTCCTAGATATTCAGATTTTCAATTGCATGGTTTTTCGGATGCAGACTGAGCATGATGCGTTGATTCAAGAAGGTCCATGTCAGATCAATGACTTTTTTTAAACAAGTCACTTATTCTACGGAGAACAAAGAAGCAACTCACACTATTTACATATCAGCAAAAGTAAAATAGAGTTTTGATAGCTGCAACACATGAACTTCAATGACTACTCTATTTTCTTTAAAATTTACATACTACTTATATAAAAACAACTATCTTATATTGTAACAACCAGAGTGCACCGCACACACATTGCACTTAACCCAATTTTCTATGAGAGAACAAATTTTTTAAAATTAATGTACATTATTTGATTAAAGAGAAATTAAGTGCATTGATGATTGATGATGAAGTTATTACTTATACTTCCAAATACAATTACTTCCACAACCTTTTCATACTTTGTTACTGAAGTTGAAGATAATAGATATCTATAAACCTCCAACTTGTGAGAAATGGAGTGTTACATCAAGACACTCGGTGCAATGAAAATAATAATTCAATTAGAGTAAAGTCAATAACTTAATTACAAAAGTTGTTAATGGTAGTTACTTACCGCACAAGTTATTGCAAGTGATAATATGTTATGTGCTAGCACATATTAGCTTAGAATGTACCATTACCATTCTATAAATAACAATATAATGATCATAATGAATGAGAAAGAAGTCATTTACAACTCTAATTTTCAATCTCATAACACATACACTCACAAACAACAATGTAATTTCCAAACCACTTTAATTTCCAAACCACTTTGTGATTGCTCTCAAGTACATATTTTTCATTTTAAAACAAATTAAGAATTCATATTAATCAACACTGTAACCTCAAGGTAGGTCTAAGCTGACATTTGGAGCTTAAAAAAATCCCAATAAGAGAGACGTAAACTTGCGGTATGGCAATAATTCATCCAGAAACCAAACACACCTAAGCTAACACTTCATCATATAAGAAAAAAAAACAATAAAATAACCAACACAAGTTGTACTAGAACAAGGGTACCATATAAATCTAAAGTATTTAAATTAAACAATAACATCAAATAAATAAATAAAAGGAGTAACCAGGTGTGCCCCAAAACCCACGACCAAATTAATAAGAATAATAATCCAATAAATAATTATATTAATAATAATCACCAATTATGAGGTGCAACATAACCTTTAAATAATGAAAGAAAAACTAAAATTGATAAGACCAATGACTGAGAATACGACAAAAAATTTTTAAAAAAAACTAAAAAAAATAAAGAAATGGTAGTAGTGGATTCCTTACACACGTATCTCTTGGTTCGGGTTCGGATTTAGGTTCAGCTTCGGAGTCAGGTTCGGTTGTGTAGACTTTTCTGCGGATAAGAACGACCCTTCTCTCTATCTCTCTCATCATTTTCTCTCTCTAAAAAAATATATACATTATTACCGCCTTCAAGTTCTACAAGAACCCATTCCCTCCTTCACCGCCCCAAACTCTTCTCAACTCTCTCTCTCTAACATTTTTTTCAGTGTCTCCAATCAGTATCTTCAAACTGGCGTTCGAGAATCAAGACACAGTTCGTGAAATCAAACCCAAGAATAGGAGAATCATGGTAATTAATTACGACCAAAACTCCTTGAATCTAGCTCACTCTTATTTAAGCTTCATTGTTTTTGAGTTGACTTGAAAAAACCAGAGTCATTTTTTTTTTGAATTTTTTAAGAATGTTGTGTTTTTGTGTTTTATTTGTGTTTTTGAGTCATGGGTTTGGTTCAAAATTTGATTTTTTTTAAAGGGTGCTGGAGGACCTGATGATGAAGAAAATAGATGGCCTCCATGGTTGAAACCTCTGCTGAAAGAACGTTTCTTTGTTCAATGTAAGATGCACGCTGATTCTCATAAGAGTGAGTGTAACATGTACTGTTTGGATTGTATGAACGGTGCTCTTTGTTCTCTGTGTCTCAATTATCATAAAGATCATCGCGCTATTCAGGTTTGTTTCAACTGTTAATTCAATTAGTTTGTTAGTGTATTTTGTTAGTGTCATTGTTATGTCCTGTATTTTAGATTTTCTTCAATCAGAATTGTTATTGATTTCTAATGAACTATGTTTTTTTTGTGTTTGATATAGATAAGGAGGTCTTCATACCATGATGTGATTAGGGTGAATGAGATTCAGAAGGTGTTGGATATTTCCGGGGTTCAAACATATATTATCAACAGTGCTAGGGTTGTGTTCTTGAATGAGAGGCCTCAGCCAAGGCCCGGCAAAGGCGTCACCAACACTTGCGAAGTCTGCGAGCGCAGCCTTCTCGACTCGTTTCGATTCTGTTCTCTTGGTTGCAAGGTATTTTACATTGCTTAACACAATGTATTGACTTTTCATATAGCAGTGAATGCTAATAATATGTGTTCATATTTTTTACTTTTCAATTTTTTGCTTTCACTATGGACCATTTTGCATTTAAATTCAATTATAGTTTCATTGACTTGTGAAACGTTTTTATTGTAATTTTGATTTTTGAGTCCATGTAATGAATACTAATCAATGTGCTATGAATTCTAGATTGTTGGAACATCGACGAATTTCCAGAAGAAGAGCAAGTTAGCTTCCATGATATCAGACTCAGAGGATTCATACAGCAGCAGTTGCAGTCATGGAAAACTGAAGAACAACATCAAGGTGCAAAGCTTCACTCCTTCAACACCACCACCAACTTCAGTTAATTACAGAACAGCCAAAAGAAGAAAGGGAATTCCGCATCGTGCCCCAATGGGAGGACTAGTCTTGCAATACTAGTGAACAAATTTTAGGTTATTGCTATAATGCCCTTAATGAACCCAGCTAACTCCTTTAACGTCAGAGATTTCCCGCATTCACATTGTCAGAACATGTGAATGCGAGATCTTTCGACTGAAGGAATCTGGGTTGGACTTTAATATATAGATACAAAAGAAATCTGAAGTGTTTGTCTAAATGCTGCTCATCAGTTCCAGTGCTAGAGCTTTTTGGTGAAAAGGGCCAGTGCTTGAAGTGTTGTTGGTGTTAATAGTTAATAGTGTTTGTTTTTGTGTATATAGGAAAAATCCAATAGGAGTGGAAAAATGTTGTATAAGCAGAAAAATAAAACATCTGTAAAATACTAGTTTGATAAAAAGGAACGGTGTAGGAAAATAAGCTAAAAGTTCCTTTGGACCAAAGCTAAAGATGGTAATGACAACAGTATAGGTTGGTTTTCTAGAGTAATTAGGGGGTGTAAATAGTGAAAAAGGTGACAATGACAGTGTACTCTTTACAAATATAGGTGGACTCTATCTATATGTAAAATTGTGAAATACATAATAATGATAAATTTTATAATATCTTGTGTATAGTATTAATTCAATTGTTATTATTTTTAAATAATAATAACTCAAATTATTTGCGTACAGAGACATCGGACTACAAAAACATGCATATAGTGTAGTTTAAATAGTTGTGCAGAGACATTTAACTTCGGAGAAACGTATTTTAGATAAATGTCTTGACTATATGATTGTAGTTTAGATAATTGTGCAGAGACATATAACTATAGTTATGTGGAGACATATAACTATAGCAATATAGTTCAGATAGTTGTGCAGAGACATTCAACTACAAGAACTGATAATCCACTGAAACATTCGACTATGTAGAAACAATTGCAACCGTTATTCTAGCTTACAACATCTCTCACTTATTTATAACTCTTAATTTCTTTTAAGTATGGAAATATTTCCTTTAAAAATGAGTCATGACAAAGTGAATTGATTTTAGTTAAACTTTTTTGAGTGGTGAAGACAATGACATGACCCATTTATGCCGGCGTCTTACGTGGGGATAGTCAATGTTGGGTTCGAAGTTGTTTCCACGTTTCGAGTTATGATTGGATAGCTGAAAAGCAAGACTTATTGCTTCTCGAAAACTGAGCTTATGTGAGCCGCCCTTTTTGTCACACAAACAAAACGATTGTGTTGTGGCCTTGTGGGCGGCCTCGTGTGACTGTGGATTACGTTGCATTTTAAAAACTGGGACCCACATCTTGATTTGATCAATCCAACGGTTTATATTTTACCATAAATCAACGGCTGTGATCAAAAGCAAACGTGGGTTTGTGGCTAAACGCACAAATGGTGTTGTGTTGTGCCACTGTTTGAGAATTTTCTCTACTTAGCAACGTGTTGATGGGTATAGTCCAGAGTAGTGGGAATGGAATCAATCTAAATTTGACATATTTTTCCTTCTTAAGAAATTTTTTTTTTTTATAAGCGAGAAATTTACTAGAAAACGAGTACTAGGGGTACTCGAACCCGCTTACAAAAGCTCGAAAAGCACGAGGTAAAATTACAAGCCAAGTGACATCTACTTAAAATAAAACAGCGGGTTTCTACTAAATTCGTAGAAATTACACTTGGAAATCACAATTTTACCGGTAGTCAACCATTTCCATGCCGTGAATTTAATGTCCCACACACAATCGTCTAAATTACAACTTCCTTCCTTGAAAATCACGCTGTTCCTTAGCTTCCATAAGTTCCACACAACCGCCATCCAAATGATCCCATCCTTTCTCCTACTATTACTGAAGTTCCTGAAACTATTCCCCCACAATAAGAAGTTCTTCCAGACACAAGAATCGAACCCCGGCGACCACCCCATCCATTGGAAAATGTTTCTCCAAATCAAGCCAGAAAACGGGCATAAGAACAGAAGATGGGATAGAGACTCAGTGGCATTCAGACAAAAAACACAGTTATAGTCAGAATTTGGAACCGGAATACCTCGTCTAAGCATTTGATCTTTGGTTGCGGCTCTGTCAAGAAAGCATCTCCAAATGAAAGCCCTCACCTTGAAGGGAACTTCAGTAGTCCAAGAAATACCAAGAGCTTTCTCTACGTCGATGTCCAAATCCTCCACATCCGCGCTACCTGCCATCATGTCGTAACCTCCTTTTGCCGTGTAGCCTTGGTCCTCATCAAGTCTCCAAATCATTCTGTCCTGGGAACCTCTCAACGGAACAATAGTAGCTAACATGGCCAAAAAGGCTTGCTGGCCGATGATAGTAATTCCACCCTGATTAGCGCTTTCGAAAGCCAAATCTCCCCACTCCCAACTAAAACCGTTCCACCTCCCCATCTCTGATAACTTCTTTCCCTTTGTTTTGCTTGCTGCATAACAGTACGGAAAAACATCCCTAAAGCTACCGTCGCCCCACCAAATCGATTCCCAAAACAGAATCGTATCTCCCTGCCCATGCTTGTAATACACATTACCTAACATAACCGGCGTCGTAGAATCGTGGTCAAGCTTAATAATGTTATTCCACCAGGCTGAATTTATCTTTGAACCTCCTGAGACCGAACCTGTTGTGACTGCGTACCGGATATTGCCGTATCTCGCCCCCAGCACCTTCATCCACAGTTCATCCTTGCCCTTCAAAATTCTCCACACCCATTTAAATAATAAAGCCTTGTTAAACACTTCAACATTTTTCACCCCTAAACCTCCCTTCTCCATAGGTTGACAAATTCTCTCCCATCCGACCCAGTGAACCTTCCTCTTGCCCTCCTTTTCTCCCCATAAGAAATTAGTTTGGATTCTTTGAATTTCCTTACCCACCTTCTTCGGAGCCCTGTAAAAAGACAATTGATAAATAGAGATGCTCGATAGGACCGATTTCAGCAAAGTGATGCGGCCTCCTATGCTTAAGCATTTGTTTTTCCAATTGTCCAGCTTCCTTTTTACCTTCTGTAACAACGGATTCCAAGAATGACACTGTCCCATGTTGCATCCTATCGGTATGCCGAGAAAGTTGAAAGAGCTTGAATCGATCCTGCAAGATAAGAAATAGGCTGCAGCCTCTAGAAAACGGTCACTGGTATGAATGCCTATCAGCCTGCATTTATTGTAATTCACACCTAATCCCGAAACGACTTCAAAGGCTCTTAACATAGCTTTTAAAGCCCAAATCTGATTCCAAGAAGCAGGCCCCAACAAGAGTGTGTCGTCAGCGAATTGGATAATGTCCACTTCACACGCCGTCCCCATCTTAATACCTTGAAACTCTCCGACAGCCGTTGTTTTCTTAACGATGCCTGAAAGACCTTCAGCTGCAAGAACAAACAGGAAAGGAGATAAGGGATCTCCTTGGCGGAGTCCTCTACCAACTTTGAACTCCTTGGTTGCGCTTCCGTTTACCAAAACTGACATCCAACTAGAAAAGACCGTTGCATTCATCCAGTTCATCCACCGCTTGCCAAAACCCATCCTCCTCATTACAAACTTCAGATAATCCCAACACACACGATCATATGCCTTCTCGAAATCGACTTTGAAAAGTAAAGTACTTAGCTTAGATTTCTTTACGTGGTCCATAACCTCATTTGCGATCAAAACTCCGTCGAGGATCTGCCTCCCTGGTACGAACGCACTCTGAGATTCCGACACGATGGATCCCAGGACCACTTTCAGTCTTGCTGCCAGAACTTTCGCCAAAACCTTGTAAATGCAGCCTACGAGACAAATTGGCCGATAGTCACCTAAACCCAAAGGATTGTCTTTTTTTGGTATAATAGTAAGAAAAGAAGACAAAATGGCCTTGGATAAAGTTCCTGACGAATGAAAATCCATGAAGAGCTTAATGAAATCGCCTTTCAAAAAACTCCAACATTTCTTGATGAAGTTGAGGTTGAAACCGTCCGGGCCAGGACTTTTAGAGCCCTCACAATCCCACACTGCTTTCCGGACCTCAGCCTCGGTAAAAGGCATTTCCAGCATAGATACATCCTCCACTGATAATTCCTTAAAACTTATTCCATTCAACTCTGGCCTGTTGGTATCAGTTTCAGAATACAACTTTGCATAATAATTCCACACTTCCTCTTTTATCTCAGCAACCGATTCCAACATGCCTCCTTCCGAAACTAAAGGACCTAAATGGTTTCTTCTGTACCTGTCCTTCAAGCAGTTGTGAAAAAACCGAGAGTTTAAGTCCCCATGGCAAGCCCAATCTGATCTGCTTTTCTGCTTCACTAAATTATCTTTCAAAGATAAATTCTGCCATAACTTAGATACGGCTTCGCTTCTCTTCACCACAATCTCCTTAATCATTTCCTCCTTGCAGCTCTCGAGCAAACAATCCGTCTCATTAATCACGTTGATACCTTCGTCAATGTCTAGATTCACTCTATTGAAAACTTCCCTGTCCCAAATGCTTAGACGGGATTTAAGCAACCTCAGCTTCTCCTTGAGGACAAAATCACTTCTGCCCCTGACATCTAAACAATACCACTCTTTTTCAACAAAAGATAAAAAAGCTTCATCATCGAACCAGGCGTCCTTGACACGAAAAGGTTTGGGTCCCCAATCGTGATGATCGATAGAGAGCCAGATCGGACAATGGTCTGAAATGTCCCTTTTATCAATGATTTGCCCGACAATTCCCCAATCTGATATCAAAGAATTGGATAAAAGAAACCTATCGATTCTGCTCATCGAAGTTCCGTCCCCGCTGTACCAAGTAAAAGCCTTTCCTTTGCACTGCACATCAATAAGAGAAGTAGCTGATATAAAGTCTGCAAATTCCCTCATCTCCGTTTTCCTTCCGTGATACTTTGATCCTCGCCTTTCCCTGCTATTCGTGATTGCGTTAAAATCTCCTCCTAAACACCATTCTCCATCTGAATACTTATCTTTCAGCTTGAGTAACTCCTTCCAAAGCTTCCTTTTTTGATTGATGAGACATGATGAATAAACATTGACGACATAATAAAACTTTCCTCTTCTTATTAATTTAATACCTAAATAACCTTCTCCCTTGAAGCTGTGCAGAACCATACAAGAATCTTCCCTCCACATTGTTATCAGCCCGCCTGAGGCCCCCTGGGAGCTAGAAAACGACCATCCCACTTTCTCCTTTGGCCAAAAACTATTGATTAAGCTGGCATCGACGATAGCCAACTTGGATTCCTGAATTAAGAAAATGTCAGCCTTGCCTTCGATCAGAATCTGGTTAACCCTCTTCCTCTTTAAGATGCTTCCTCCACCCCTAATATTGAAAGAACCAATAATCATGATCCCTCGTTTTTGCACTCCTTCGCTGCTTCTGGAATTTTACTGATCCCATGTTCCAAAGCCAAAATCTTCTTTCTGGCGTCATTGTTCCCGTCACAGAGCATCACCCCTGTTCTCGCGATAATAACCCCCAGTTTTTCACCTACATTCGAATCTAAAAGCTCCCAGAATCTGATGTTTCCTTGCTTCATGTCTGCGTCGGAAGTTTGGTCACAGCAGAGAACGGTTCCTGCAGAGAAACTATTGTTCACGCTCTGAGAAGAGAGCGGTGAAGGTATGGGAGATTCGGACAAGGAGGATGCCCGCACAGAGGTATCTTGCACCATCTCCAAAACTGGGTCGTTAATGTTGACAGAAGAAGGCCCATTGTCAAATTTCAAAAGAGACCTTTTCTTGGGCCTTTTCATCTTGCCAACCTTAAGCCCACATAAAGAGTTGACTTCACCCATCTTTGTGTTTCTAGAAATAGGCTGCTTGGTTTTTATTTTCTCCTTTAAAACCGCATCTTTAAAGAAGGTGTCCACAGAAAAAGCCTCTCCTGTTTCCACGTCATCATCACCCTTGAGCTTGGCCCCACCTTTTACTGAATCACGCCCAAAATCCTCCTTTACTGCCTTAACCGCTTCGTCAAAACAAAAACCATCTTTTGAGACCTTTATGTCTAAAGCACGTTTCCCTTTGTGCGCTTTTGTCATATCAGCCTGATCATTCTTGAACTCCGTGATAACCTCTCTACAAGCCTGAGCAGCCTCCTCTACGTCCTTGGAAAAAGTCGAAACTTTTGAAACAGGTGAATCCTCCCCTACGTCGTCGTTCTCATGGATATCCCATTGAAAATCAGAATCTGAGGAAGATGAGATAACCTCCTTCTTCATGGCCTTCTGGGTTAAATTAATACGAATGGGTCCGTAGGAATCCTCGCACAATTTTATCCTAAAGATGGAGCCATTAATGCGGACATTGAAATTTTCGTTAAGAATCATGGAACATCTGGTTCTTACCAAGATCCTTGCAATATCCATGTGGACCCCCTTAGACGTATTCTCGTCGACACAGACGTAAGAGCCAACAGTCTTAGCAATCAACTCAAAAAACTCAAAGTTCCAAGCGTGACATGGTATCCCATAAACCCTTAGCCACGTTGCTCTTTCTTTATCTACATCCTCCTCCCTCCATTCCCTGATCTCTGAAAACCATTGAGACCACCAACTTCTCCCTTCCTCCATCATATCGCGAGTAGCACCCTCCTCTATGTCTTCTAATAAGCATAAGTTTGCACCTAGCGGTGTGACTTTGATTGAGAAATAACCCTCCACCTCGAAACTCGTTTGAATATTATAGGACATCCCCGGATTGACGATCACCCCTATGAAGGCTTTCTTGAATCTTGCTAAAGCGTCAACAGGAGCAGTAAAATTGAGATGACAGCTAGGATTGCCTTTCTTAACCGCTTCAACAAAAGATCTACCTTCCTCTAGGTTGCTGAACCCAGAGTTCTTTGGTGCGCTTCCTTCAGACCGTTGGTTTGAAACGTCACTTCTCATACCACCCAAAAAACTGTAACCCTTTACTCCTCCGTCTACCTTCCTATTGTGATTGGATCTTGCGAAACGAGGTAAGTTCGCATGAATCTTCCTACCCTCCATCATGATGTTGTCGAGCTTCACTGCTAGAACTCTACCATCTTCAACCTTATCAAATCTGGCGAAGCCAAACCGTTTGCCGAACTTGTTCCTCCTGGGTGAAATAACCACTTCTATGATATCTCCCACACAACCAAACAACTCGAAAATATCAGAAGAAGAGGTGTTATCCGGTATTTCAGAGAAAAAGATCGAAGTCAAAGAGTTCCGCCTTTCTGCCGTGATCCATGAACCCTTAGGTGATATGTCCCATTTGGTTTCCAGATGCCTGAAGTTTCTTCTTCCTACCTTTTGCCAAGCCATATTGAAATGAATTTTACAACTTTTTCAATTTACGATCCTCACATATACTTGAAGCTTGGTTTAGAATATAGGTTTAACATGATGAATACATCTTTATCTATGTCATAGATTGCTAGGAAATGTTGAGGCCATGGTTTTCATTTTGACTGATTTTAACTTAAAAGTGATGAGTTTTCCTTTCTTAAGAAATTGAGTATGATTTTTTTCTTAACATGATTATGGATTTTTTTCTTAACTAAATTTGACATATTTTTCCTTCTTAAGAAATTGAGTATGATTTTTTTCTTAACATGATTATGGATTTTTTTGGTATTGTGAATTACTAGGTGGAAATGTTTTTGTCGCATCTAGAAAGAGAAATAACGTTAACTGATTAAGGTTAGAGTCTAGGAAGGATTGAAATGAATGGTTCGCATGATGAAGAATGTCTAAAGGTTATATGAAAATTATTGTGATTTGTGTTTGATTTATATGATTTTTAGTATGCATCATTTTCAATCACATAGAATATCATAATAACGATCGACCTTAGTGACTTGTCCGATTAGAAAAATGGAATTGTCATGATGTTAGTTTTTAGAATTTAAAAAATCATGATATTGTTGTGAACCAAGAGTTTTGATATGGAATTTTGATCATAATAATTATTTTATTTAAATATGCAATTAATCAATTTAAATATATTATTCTTGGTTGTAATTTTTTTTTTAAAATTCTGTTCAATTTTAAGATTTTTTACCTCCATGCCACTAATATGAGATTAAAATCCCATAATGCCACAAAGTGAAAATAAAATATCAATGTGCCACACTTCCAGTTCAGGTCCGGCCAGGCCTTGGACGGACTGGAAGTAAAAAAATTTTGCGTGTTAGGGTCCGGCCAGGGGTGGGCCGGACGCAAACTAGGCCTTTTTTTTTTGTTTTAATTGATTTAAATAATTATTAATTACTATAATTGATTTTTTATTATAAATAAAGATTAAAAAACCATAAAATTAAATAAAAAACATTAAAATATAATTAAAAAAATTTATTTGCCAATATTTATAAAAAACATTAAAATATAATAAATAACATTAAATATGAATAAAAAAATTGTATTTCCAATATTTATTTTATTCAATACATAAACAGGTACAAGGAAAAAAGGCCTATTTTTTTTTGGGCTTTGGTTGGACCATATGGCCCCCAGTGAGACATTTTTTGGGTATCTTTGGTCTCTTACCCTTACCTAACAGTTGCTCAATGTTTGGTGGAGGTTGCCTTTGTGGAGAATCGTCGCTTGAAAGATCATCGTTTTGATGCGACGAACCATCATTCATAAACGTAGCCAGTTGTTCTGGAGTTATTGTCGGTAAATTTTCGAGTACTTGATCATCAGTGATGTCAATGAATGGTTGAGTAGAACCTACAAAGGTTTGTGGCACATTTGATGACATGTCTGGATAGTACACATTTGTGGTGTCAAAGGTATGTTGTGGTTGGGAGAGTGAAAGCGGTTGAGATTGGGAGTATGACTGGTCGAAGTCGGGTTGAGGGATTGGGGTGTTATGTAGCGGTGGTCGAAGTGTTGATTGTTGATATTGTTCTTGGTGATAGTAGTAGTTTGTTTGGGGGGTTGAGGTGTAAGGGGTTGGAATTTGAGATGGTGTGGCAAAAAATGTGTGTTGTTGTGTGGTTTGAGTGTGTTGGTATGTTTGTGAAAAGGAAGAAGTTTGTTGTTGGAATTGTGTTTGTTGGAATTGTGTTGTTGGTTGGAATTGTGGTGTTGTTTGAAATTGTGGTGGTGGTTGGAATTGTGGTGTTGGTTGGAATTGTGGTGTTGGTTGGAATGATTGTGGGATTTCTTGTTGAAAGGCGGTTTGTGGGGTTGATGAAGAGGAGGCATAATGACGAGGGTCAGCCAAATACGTTTCTTTCGACAAATATATTAATGGAATATTTCTTAACCATTGCATATATTCATCGGTGTGGCGTAAAGTAGTACTCACCTCACCTGTCATTATTAAGTTTTTTCTACCCTTCCACTCGTTGTTCTCTTGAATGTTCAAATCTCGATAATTACAATCCTTTACATCATTCTTCGTTACCAAGTGATGATCTCCAAGACACCTCGGGGGTTGAGGGATGTTTTGCGTAAAACCAAATTGAAGCCTAACCATGTCGGCGTGATGCATTTCCACAATATGAAAACAAATAATATATGTAGTTGCACTCCACGCTCGAGCTTCTCATTGAGTGCGACGAGGATATTTTTCGTAAGGCCTCCACAAAAACTGTAAGACATAAATAAATATAAGAGTCGTATTCACGTAGATGAAAGATTTAGTATATGGCTTGGAAAATAACTTACATCTCCTTGGACCATGTGATCCAAAATGAAACGATATCCATCAAGAAAAGCATTTGGAGATGAGAAATACTCCATACCTCGTTGTGCAAATCTCGCATATTTAAAAAGTTCAATTAGGAATATGCGTTAATTTAGTGGAAAAATAAATATATAGAATAAAGAATTTACCTAGTGGCGTATGGATAGGATGGAGCAATTTCACTCCTTGGAGCAAGTCGTGGAATGCGATAGTAAGTCCACACAGCGAGAATGAGTGAGCAGCCTGCAACACTCATGCATCCTACACGACATGCTTTGCACATCTCCCTGTAAAGGTAAGCCAAACACGCAGACCCCCAACTATATTTGCCACATTCATCAAGATCTTTGACAAATTTGAACCAAGAAGAATGCAATACATTATGAGATTTATCAGGAAATAAAACAACAATCATACTTAAGATATATAATTTTGCATGCAGTATATTTTCCTCCTCGGTTTGTTGAGAATGTTTTTCTAAATCATACAACTCGTCGTGGATCCATCTCAATTTTACCGCACCCTTCACCCTATCACTAAAAGGTTGTATGCCTAAAGCATCGATACAAGCATAATCGGGACCTTCGGTATCACCTACTACAGCTCTCCCATCTACGCGGAGGCCAAACAACATATTTATATCCTCTAATGTGATTGTACATTCACCGGTCGGTAAATGAAATGTGTGTGTCTCAGGCCTCCACCTCTCAAGCATCGCAATTACAAGTTTAGAATCAACACTTCTAAAGTTGATTTTGGAGACGATTCCAAACCCGGCTCTTTCCAAGTAAGGCTTGATAGCCTCACTTGGCTCCCTATCAAATATATGATTATGTAGTCTAAACCTTTTAGGCTCATCCTATACAAAAAATATATAATTTGGTTAGTATACAAAAACAATAAACTGTGAAAAATACGTATAAGAAATACTAGTAACAAATTTAAAATACGTACGAATGCAGCCACGTTCTCTCTTGTTCCTCGATGATTATCTCCCAAATCAAGCAAACCAGACATGTTGTGTGATTGTGTGTTTCAGATGAATATGCAAATTTAAAATTTGGAAGATGTGATGAGTTTGGAGTGATAATGAGAGGTTGAATTTATAGTCAAAGTGAATGCATGCAATAACCCATTGGACTAACAAGTGTAATGCATGCAATATATGGGGCATTCTATTATCCAACATATATTACAATCTCTTGCATGCTTCTACTATATGATGGGGTTGCACACTGCTTGATTGGACAATTGCATGCAGCATGCAACGAAAAATGTGCCCCCTTGTGGTCCGTCCCACCCTTGGACGCACGCCAACCAAGTCTGTTTGGGTTCGGCCAACCCCTGGTTGGACTGCAACATGATTCGTCCTTTGACTGGACGGATTCCCTACGTGTCCATTTTTTGGTTGGCACAGTTTAAATACCACTTTGACTGAAACATATATAGCAACACACATTCAAATACAAAGAAAAATTATTTGTTCAAAGAAACATTATATTAAAAGTATGGCTCAGAGAAACATTATTTGTTCAGTGCATTACAATGGTGTTATCAGTAACGATCTAACCAACGGTTTTTCGTTTAGTAATACCGAAACAAAACGTTTCAAAGTGCTTTGTAGAGCCGATTTTATGCATTTGAAGGAACGGATCGAAACAAAATTGCAACTTCCTGTAAGTGAAATTATTTATCGACTTCCGTTGTTTAATGGAGACAGCGGTATCATTTTTTACGTCATGAAACCAATAGAGGACGACGATGGCGTTAAAGTGATGTTCGAATGTCACAATTCGTTTGCTCCTCTTGACGATATCGAGCTATATGTTCATATTGTTAGTCCTCCCATTAACCAATCGCAAGAGTCGCATTCGCATCAATACGGTATGAGCCAACCCACTGATGAAGAGCCAACACAAAACAACGAACCATTTATACCCAACGAACAAGTGGACGAGCACAGTGAAGATGAAATACAAGAAGTGCAATATGAAGATCTTTTTGGTGATGACAATGACCCTGATATTGTTGAGCCGTCGCAGCCTACAATTGCACGACCGATTAGCATGTACGCCCCACCGGATCACATGCGAAATATCTGTTTATAAGAGGCACAGTCTGAATCAATATTTGGTTCGCACATAACAAACTATAGTCATGTTGATTTATATGATGGAATGGAGTTTGAAGACAAGGAGGAGTGTGTTGCTGTTATACAACATTGGCATATCACCAATAATCTGGATTATTGGGTATACAAATCTGATACGAAGAGATATGTCATCAAATGCACAAACCCAACTTGCCAATTCAAATGTAGAGCATCGGTTCGCAAGAAGAATTCTAAGTGGACGATAGGTAAGTTGAGTGGACCACATGTCTGCACAACCACTTCAATGTCGCAAGACCATAGACAACTTACCTCAGATATTGTCTCTCACTGCATCAGAGATCTGGTTAACACCGACCCATCAATTAAGGTAAAGCTCATAATTTCTCATATAACAGGAAAGTATGGTTATAATATATCTTACAGGAAAGCGTGGATTGCAAAGGTAAAGGCCATATAATCCTTGTATGGAAACTGGGAGACATCTTACAATGACCTTCCACGATGGTTATTGGTAATGAAAACATATCTGCCTGGAATGATAATAGACTTGGAAACGTTACCTGCATTTTCAAATGAAGGAAGCCAGTTGGGTGATAAGATGATATTCCACCGTCTATTTTGGGCTTTTCAACCATGCATCCATGGTTTTGCCTATTGCAAGCCAATTGTTCAAGTCGACGGAACATGGTTGTATGGAAGGTACAAAGGGACATTGTTGATGGCTGTGGCGCAGGATGGGAATGGTAACATTTTTCCAATTGTTTTTGCTATTGTCGAGGGTGAAACCAAGGATGCTTGGAGTTTTTTCCTTCGTAATCTAAGAAGCCACGTGACACCCCAACCCAATCTATGCCTAATATCAGACAGACATCCATCGATTAAAAGTGCCTATGATGATCCTGCAAATGGATGGCAAAATCCTCCGTCTTCACATGTCTATTGCATTAGGCATATCGCGCAAAATTTTATGCGTGCGATTAGAGACAAGGAACTACGTAAAAAACTCGTCAACATGGGTAATAGTCTAATTGATCTTTGTGAAGTACATTTGTCAAATGATCTTTGTCGGTTTCTTGACATGTTTGTTTATTATTTGTAACAGGATATGCATTGACGGAGTCAACGTACAATTACTATAGAACCGAAATTCGTCAGACAAATAGAGATGCTTTGGAGTGGATTGAAAATATCCCCAGGGAGAAGTGGGCAAGGGCGTTTGATAGAGGGCAACGATGGGGAAACATGACGACTAACCTTGCAGAAGCAATGAACTCTGTGCTAAAGGCAATCAGAAATCTTCCAATAGCGTCTTTGTTTTCGGCCACATATTTTCGGATGGGAGCATTATTTGGTCAACGCGGACATGAATGGACAAAGAGGTTGACATCAGGCCAAACTTTTACAGACAAGTGTATCAAGGGGATGACTGAAGAAGTCAACAAAGCAAGCAGTCATAATGTTTACCAATTTGACCGGGAGAGATTCTATTTTATGGTGACCGAAAGAATAAACCGCAACGATGGTCGTCCAACTGGTACTTACGGTGTTGATCTGCGAAAAAGAACGTGTGATTGTGGAAAATTTCAAGCGTTCCATTTGCCTTGCTCACATGTGATTGCAGCATGTGAAAGTATACGCCAAGACTACACCATTCACATACCCGACGTGTTCAAGATACAACATGTTTTTAAAGTCTACCAACAAAGCTTCCAGATCCTCCCACATCAAGACAATTGGCCGCAATATAGAGGGCCTACTCTTTGTCATGACGAAACTATGCGTAGGAAAAAAAGAGGACGCCCTAACACTACTCGGATTCGAACCGAAATGGACGACGTGGAAAAGGAAAAGAGAATGTGTGGGATATGCCGTGAAGTAGGCCATATCCGAAGTAAATGTCCAAATGTAGTAGGCCCGTCCAATAAGCCTAATTAATGTTTACTTCAACTAGCTTTATTTAATGTTTACTTCAACTAGCTTTATGAATGTAATATAATGTCTTTTTAATTGAGTTTGCAACCATCAATGACTAAAACAACATTTCACATTAAACATAACTAAAACAACATTTCACATTACTAAAACAACATTCAATGACATCGAAATAAAGACAGTCACAAATAAAACAACCACACCGGAAACACTTAAAACGACATCACAGGAAACAAATAAAACATATTCTAAGAGATTACAACCATCAACACAATATCATGTGGTCCTAGCATCATCATAAGGACACCAGCATCATTTTTCACGGCTCTCCAAGAACGAGTTACTACTCCATTTGGGCCTTTCTCCGTGACCTGCCTTTCAATTTTCCTTATCTTTTCACCCTCGAGAATGTTTCCGTCTAACCATCCGATCAAGTGCCTCTGTAGATGCTCGAAAGTTTGGGTGTTCCATAGTTTGATCTTCAACGGAGGCTTTGTTGCTGAAAAAAATAATGTTGCATCTCTCTTCATAGGTGGAAACGTTGGAAGGGGTTCAGAAGACATCTCCAATAGTAACACTAAACCTTCAATTGTAACTGGTGTGAGTGGAAATGTGGCTGTACAGTCTTATTTATAGGCAAAAAAATAATAATAAGATATATGTCCTCGTCCATCTATTGGCCGAACCTACACATGCTCGTCCATCTATTGGCCGAACCTACACATGTTCGTCCAACCCGTGACTTACTCATATTTTTAATAATTAAAATAATATTTTTTTTAATTTTTTATTATATTTTAATCATTATTTATAATAAAAAAACAATTTTCATGATTAATAAATCTTTAAATTCAATTAAAATAAATATTGGCAAATAATTATTTTTAATTATATTATAATGTTTTTTATTATATTTTATTGTCTTTTAATCATTTTTAAAAAAAAAACAATTTTTATAATTAATAAATTCTTTAAATCAATTAAAATAAAAAAAAGGCCCTAGTTAGCGTCCGGCCCACCCCTGGCCGGACCCCAACGTGCAAAAAAAAACCTTCTCCAGTCCGTCCAAGGCCTGGCCGGACCTGTACTGGAAAGGTGACATTCTGATATTTTTTTTTCACTTTGTGGCATTGTGGTATTAAACTTCCATTTTTGTGGCATTCAGGTAAAAAAATCCAATTTTAAATTCTATTTATATATTTTTGTTTTAATTTATATAAAATTAATTTATATTATAATTAATTTTTGTAATATATAAAATATTCAGTTTCAGTTTCTCTAATATTAACAATTAAAGAAATAAAATTAAATATTTTATGCTTAATTTAAAAAAGTAAATATTTTATGTGTGTCACTACAAGAAAGTTGTTCTCCTGCGACATAAATTAGCGACGTGGCTTTCACGTGAGTAGTTGCGACGTGATTCCCACGTCACAACAAACTTTTATAATAAAAAAATCATTTCAACGTTACAATCAGAGAAGTCAGAGGTTGGTTTTTTTTAAAAACATTTGCGACGTATGAGTCACGTCGATACTAAAAAGTAAAAAATAAAAAAAAAATACAAACTTTAACGTTGTAGTTGGAGGGAGATTTAATTTTTTTTGAATTTGAGTTGTGACGTTACTCCCACGTCGCAACAGTTTACTTGGGAAAATAACTTTGTCACTTTTACAGAGCAGCACACGTCGCTATTGTTTGGTTGTGACGTGATTGTTAATGTTGCGACGTGGAATCCACGTCGCTGCAGAGAAGTTTTTTTTAGGGGTGTTCATGGGTTGGGTAAACCCAATAAACCCAGTAAAACCCACCCAAACCGATCCAAAAAAGTGGGTTGGGTCAGGTTATTGGGTGAATATGGTTTTCAAAAATGAAAACTCATTCAAAATAATTGGGTTGTGGGTAAACCCACACCCAACCCATAAAACCCATAGGTTATTGAGTGACTATATTTTTTTCTTTTTTTTGTAGTTTGACAAATGATGACTTTGATGTTTTTAATTTTGCTTGCTTCAATTTCAACTTTTTGAACATCTTTTATTTATTTGGGCTTTATGGCCCCCTTTTAAATTTTAGGGCCTTCTAACTTTAGGCCCTATGTATTTGAGGGCTTACTATTGTTAAACTTTTTTAGGCCCTCTTAATATTGGGGCTGGGGCCCAAATTAATTGGCCCCTTAAATTGACACCTCTAGTTTTACCCAAACCAACCCAATAATATTGTGGGTGGTTATTTTTCCTCACCCAAACCAGTGTACCATGTACGGATTGGGTTATGGTTTTGGCTAAATTCAATCCAAACCGACCCATGAACACCCCTAGTTTTTTTGTAGTGTGTGAAATACAATAATGAGAGTCTTCTCGTGCAAAAGGTTCCAAGAGAATTTTATGTAGAGTTATCATGTTAGGTGCACGGACGAGACACACAGTGCACTTAGTGCACTTTGCTATAAAAGGGGGTTAAGCCATAAATCATTGAAAATGTGGGGTTAAGCGAGAAATCTCACCTTTCATTGTTAGTTGCATGACCATAATCAAATCAAGAGATGAAATGAAGGGATGATCTAAAACTTATACTTGTGAAATTTTAGGCTATGTTTAGAAGTTTGGAGGAGAAGGGGGGAGAGGGCTTTGAAAAATAGGAAGAATTAGGTGAAAAAGATAAAAAGATTTTGGGTAGGAGAGTTTTGGAGGGTTTGAGTTTATTCATAACACCAAAAATCCCATAAAATGAGGGAACTCAAAGATTGTATTGAATGAGAGTTTTGGAGGATTTTGAAGGGCTTACATAAATTTTTCAAATATCTTTTAGATTGTTATAGCATTCTGAAAATTAAAAATTTAGTAATGATAATGACTTTTTTATCATTCTAAACAAAATCATTTTTTTTTAAATATCAAATATTTTCCTATATTTTTTAAAAAATTCGTTTTTGGAAGCCTTTCCCTCCCCTCCAAACTCTCAAACATAACCTTAATGTTTTAATGGTTTATACTTGTTCAATTTTTCAAATTTAAAAAAAATTGTTTTTAAAAGATTTGTCTGCATCTGAACAACCAAAATGCAAAAAATTACTCCCTCCGTTCCTTTTTAAGTGTCGTTTTAGAAGAATTTTTTTGTTCCTATTTAAGTGTCGTTTTATAATTTAATGTTATAATTTGTCATTTATACCCTTATTTTCTCAATAACTCCACCTCAAAATTTTCAATTAGTTATTGGAAAAAGAGAGTGTATGATTGAATTTATTTGGAAAGAGAAAAATAAATAAGGGTATAATAGAAAATGTAACTCTAATAATCCACTATCTTGGTTGAAGAGCTTTTTGCTAAAACGACACTTAAAAAGGAACGGAGGGAGTATAAAAGTTAGATTAATGACAAGAAAGTCAAGAATAAATGACATGAAAAGGTTTTTATTCTTTGTAAATGCTTCATTCATGATTAATATTTGACTATATGTGAAATATAGCATGACTATGAATTAGTTGTTCGCGTAAATTTTGATTTTACTACAGTCTAGTGAAAATATGTCAATGTGAGTCAAGAATCTTAAGTCTACCAAAGTGAAATGTGTGGAACAACATGTTTTACTTAAATAATGAGAGTGGACATACATGTTAACTATGTTTATTTTACATCAGTCTTGTTATTATCTGATAGGTTTGAAGTCATGGATATGGTCAAGACATTTTTTATTTTGAGTGAAAATTACTTGACAAAAAAATATACTTAGTAAGAATGTTATTCTTTGAGCCTAAAATGAAAAAAAATCTATAAATATTACAACCCTTAGCCTTAAGATATGAGAACATTTAAAGGGTATTTTAAAAATTAATTTAGGGAGAAAAGGAAATGGATTTAAAAGAAATTCAAATAAGTAATGGTGAAAAAAAAGCTTTTGACAAAACAACAAGAAAATTAAAAAAATAAAAAGCATACAAAAGAACGTTGATTGTAAAAGAGTGAAATTAAAGAAAGAGACTTTTTTGAAAAATAATAATTTACCAAGGAATTTTTTGTTCTCTTATCTGTAAACTTCTAAATCTAAAAAAAAACTATTATTTTTTTTCAAGTCAAACTTCGTTATAACTAAAAGAAATATCATAGTGATCCATGAATGATAAACATATTTTGTTATAAGGTTAAATATGTTTTTGACTCTCATAAAATTACTAAATTTTGCTTTTGATTTCTATAATATAAATCACATGTTTTGGTCTTATAAAATTATTCTGCACGTAATTTTAGTCTCTGTTATTAAATTAATGTGTATTTTTGAGTAATTATTTTGCAAACATGTTTAGAATGTTATAAAAAAGTTCTATGAAAAAAGGAATTGAAAATTTGATTTCTAAGTCGAGATATTTTCATTACTCTTATCATTGTCTTTTGAAATTTTAAAAAATTTATATTTAATTCTTCTCATTTTAAAAAATTCTAAAATTGGGTAAATAAACAATTTACAACTTTCTAAATATTTATGAAAAGAATTATTAAAATTTTTAAAATTAAAGGGTAATTAAACATTTTTTAAAATTTCAAAACTAAAAGTGCATGCATAAAAATTTTATAGGAACTAAAATATGTAATTTATTTAATAGGGACTAAAAATAAAAATGAGATATTTATAAGGACCAAAAATATATTTAATCTTTTTTTATATTGCTTAGATAAAATGGCAAGTGTTTCTATAGTTTATGCATCATCTAAATATGAAATAAACACTAACCATTGAGAGATATTCAGTGATATCATTATTACGATGAACTCACTTTATTCAAGCAAATAGTTTACATTCTTGCTATGATTTAATATTTATCATGTTGACCATGAACTTACATTAGGTCGATTGCTTTGCATCCATTCACTTCGAATAAGTCCCTTTTGCATTGTCATTCAAAAACATTTTTCAAACTTGAGCAATTTCATAAATCAATTCAATAAACCTTGGTCAACACCAAGTGAATTTCGAAAAAAATTCATAATAAATGTTCAAAACATATTAAATAATCAAGTCAAGCTTGGTCTATAATGGAGGAATCAAGAAGGGTTTGGACGTACTTGGCCAGGTTGTTCTTTAAAGCATTTAGATGATGGCCGTTTTAAGCTTTTGTTTGATTGCTTGGATTCTATTAAAGACCTATGACACTTGATTTGTCTCACCATTTTCGCAAAAAAACATTTTTGGTTGTCACCATCTAAAATCAATCTCAACTCACACGAACCTTTGGCTTATTGGCTTTTCAATTCAAAACATTTCTATAAATGAAGAAGCTCCATCCATTTTGCAACGATGCAAACAATGCTTCCACATGTGAAGATCAAATATTTTCCACTCGAATGTGATGATGGCAAGAATTTGTGTTGATCCATATTCAGTCATTCATTCTTAAAGTGATGCAAATGTTCTATTATCCATGTTTTGGGCGACAATATTTTTTGTTCGAATGCGATCGAGTATCTCCAAGTGCGATGGAGAACTCAAGCTTGCTTGGAGCGATTTCCTTTACATTGATAGATTATCGCTATTTATTAGTAAGTTCCTCAAGCTTGTCAAGATTAACCTTTAATGTAGTAGGCATGTGAAAAGTAGTACTCACCATTATTTCATGATGTGTAACCTCAGTTAAATTAGATAGATGGGTGTAGTCATTCTCCGAGATAACATTATTAAGATATCTTCTTGTCCTAGAACCCTTACTGAAGAAAATAATTGGACGCTTGAAAGTAGTGTGAGAGCAATCATTCCCCTCAAGAACTAATCTATTTGGATTATGTTTTTCTTTATGTTTCTTATTGGCACGTTCATAATCAACATGCCCTTTTCCTCGTGTATTCCTATTATTAGATTCATTGACAACTCTTGAAGATGGATTATCATTAGGTTTAAATACCATTTAAGTAGCATTTTTCTTTGGAAAATTTCCTTTCCTCCTGACATTAACCTTATGTACACCATGTCCTTTCTTCTCAAGTTCACCCTTTTCCTAGGTTCACCCTTTATCCCGAGTGGGTCGTTATTTTCACCGTTCTCTTCCTCCATGCTCTTGTCCATATCAACCCACAAAGAACCCTCCATTTTTACGATCTTCCTAACATCATGTTTAAGGAGTACCATGCAGAAAAATATAATTTTATCTCCGGACTCATCAAGATCATGAAATAACTGAAAGAAACTATATGTTCAGAGCTAACTTTTTCCTTTCTCCGCCATCTAAGGCCCCATATAGAATATCTTATATATAATTCAAAATTTTTGCAACCTTTCTTCAATGGGATCAATTCTTGAGGTTTGTTAGGATTGAAAGAATTTCACAAACATGGAACAAGTGGAATAATGATGTCAACATAGGAACACTATTCTTATACTCATACCAATATTATAATAACTTCACATAGGCACAAATTTTAGGATGCAATTGTGAATAGGAATCCCAAGATGGTTAAAAACTTCAACTTCAAAGTCATTAAAAGGAAGGGTGAACCTCATCCTAGAAAATAAACACCCCTGCACAGGAAATACACACATTTCATACAACCTCAAATGCGTCTAGTATTTCCAAGAAATGTCACATCCAATCCAATGACCATTCTATATCCTATTGAGTGAACTCCATTCCACTGTCACCGATGTAGAAGAACAAAGTCTCCGTAATTTCTCTTCCATCCAAAGATATTCAACAATATCATCAGGAAAGGAAATCATTAGTGGTGGCACCTTTTTTCCCATATTTGTTTCACTATTCACAAAAAGAAATGGTTACCATAAGTATTACACCTTGACTACTCCTCCAACCACCATTTAACCTCATCCTCAATTACCACATTTTTGAACATGCATCCTAAATTCATAGCGACACTTTGGGTCATATGATCATCGATGAGGTTCCCTATAGGAATGAGGTCAATCAACAGGATTTCACAAAAGGTAAAACAAACAAAATTTCTCATTTCCATTCTAGTGGGTGCAGGCTCACTATTTCTAGGATTAAGTACTTTTGGTTCAATTTTGGAATCAATATCACTTTTTTCTACATCGTTAAGGTCTCTATTGAAATTATCTAGATATGATTTCCCTAGATGTATCATACTCAAATAAGATTGAAAATGGAAGAAATAAACAAATAAAGAAAAAATAAATACATTAACGTAACATAGGTAGCTATAAACTTGAGTGAGGAACGCAAGAGAAGCTCCAACAAGATGATTCAAATCCAAAAAATTGTAACAATAGTAAAAAATCACAGAAAATCTCTCCCTGATAATATCCAAGGTGAAGAAATTAAAAAATGAAAATGAAATACATGTTCCCCTTTTATAGGCGCGAAAGTTTCCATGTTTATTGACTATGATTCAATCGAATATCAATGACCGCATCCAATGGCTCAAATGAAATATCGAACCCATAACTAAACTTAAGTGCCCTTATGTGTGCCACTTGTCTATCGTACGCGCGTTGGCATTTGTGGAGGCATTACTCATAACAACGCCCTATTGTACAAGGGGAATTAACTGTGCTTGTCCCAATGCAAACTACCCTTACATAGAACCACAACAAATATCTCTCTTCATGGGGAAACTTCTCAATGGAAAAAGATCTCTCAATGGTACCTACTCTCAAAAGAGTCTCACTCATTCCTACTTCAACACTCATCATTTTAAAGTTGATATTAAATACTTGTGGTTATCTAAGCAGGAGAAAAACCCAAACCCATTAAGTCTGGCCTAATTCATATGTTGAATCCAGTAAAAGGCGCTCCACTCATTAATGCAAAAATTTACCTTCACTTTCAAACACCACATAGAAGCATGACCTCCCTTTAATCTTAATTGTTAATTACATCAAACAGATGCCCGCACTCCATGTCAAACAACCAGAAATGGTTATTATCGTTTTCTCCATATAAGTGTGACCCTAAGTGATATCTATGTATTCTTTTGCATACAGTTGCAAAGTTTCATCTTATTTAAACATTAACTAAAGTGTTAGAGTGTTAATCGTTGGTTGATACCTCCTCCCTTTATTCATCAGAAAACCATAACCACCGTACTGTTAGAACAAGAATTGTTCTGATCAATATTCTTAGTTTTGATAATAACAATGTATATGAATTTTGCTTGAGACAATGTGGTACTCTAATCCTATGCAATTTCCATTTCAGGAAATATATAAAGAGTATGCATAAATTCAGCGCAAGAAGCACTGACTCAGAAGGTTCAGCATGCAACATCAGAACATGCTCTTGCAAGACATCAGAAGATGGTCAAGCAGAATCAGAACATGGTCTATTGAAGCATCAGAAGAACTTGAGATCAGAAGCAGAAGAACTGAAGTTCTCATGGTATCACGCTAGAAGCACTTCAAGGTCAGAAGACAAGAAGATGCTCTGCACCAAGCTGTTATGACTCTGATATATTCAAACGTTGTATCTACAAAGATCAGATTAGAAGCAAGTACAAGATGGCAGGCTACACTGACTGACAAAAGGAACGTTAGAAACTATTAAAGGCAAAGTCAGTTAAAGCAGGAAAAACAAGGCTCGAGGTAGTTGACAAAAGAGTGAAACATTAAATGCAATGCTGTACGGATCACGCAACGCATTAAATGCTCTCAAGCGCCTATAAATAGAAGTTCTGATGAGAAGCTGAATACAACACTTTGCGCAAACATACAGAAACGCTGTCAAATTCAAAAGCTCTCAGACTTCATCTTCAACCTCACTTCATTATTGTTGTAATATCTTAGTGAGATTAAGCTTAAACTTTAAGAGAAATATCACAGTTGTGATTATAGCTTTTTAAGAAGCATTGTATAACTCTTGTAAGAATTTGTTTACATTCATTTGTAAAGAACTAGAGGAGATCAAGTTGTGATCGGATTCTCTAGAAAGTCTTAGAGGGTATCTAAGCATTGTGTTCCTAGAGTGATCAGGTTGTGATCAGAATACTCTAGAAGACTTAAAGGGTATCTAAGTGGAAAACCATTGTAATCAAGATTGATTAATGGATTAAATCCTCAGGTGAGGTAAATCACTCTAAGGGGGTGGACTGAAGTAGTTTTGTTAACAACGAACCAGGATAAAAATCATTGTGTTCATTGTTTTTATCTTAAGAGCTTTTAAAGTCACACTTATTCAAACCCCCCTTTTCTAAGTGTTTTTCTTTCCTTCAATTGGTATCAGAGCGCCGTTTCTAAGGTGCAAGCACTTAACCGTGTTTAGAAAAGATTCAGGAAGAGAAAAACGCTAAGTCAAGATGGTTGAAACTCCAACACCTACATCTACATTTGGCTCTGCTGAGCAATACAATGGAAATGGTAACAATGGTTACACTAGACCACCAGTATTCGATGGTGAAAACTTTGAATATTGGAAAGATAAACTCGATAGTTACTTTCTTAGTTTAGATGGTAACTTATGGGATCTTCTGGTGGATGGTTACAAACATCCAGTGAAAGCTAGTGGTGTAAAGCTCTCAAGACAAGAGATGAGTGATGATCAAAAGAAGCAATTCAAAAATCATCACAAGTGTAGGACTGTTTTGCTGAATGCTATCTCTCATGCTGAATATGAGAAGATATCTAACAGGGAAACTGCCTATGATATATATGAGTCACTGAAAATGACTCATGAAGGAAATGCCCAAGTCAAGGAGACCAAAGCTTTTGCCTTGATCCAGAAATATGAAGCCTTCAAGATGGAGGATGATGAAAACATTGAGAAAATGTTCTCAAGATTTCAAATGCTAACTGCTGGATTAAGAGTTCTAGACAAGGGATACACCAAGGCTGATCATGTCAAGAAGATCATCAGAAGCTTGCCAAGAAGATGGGGTCATATGGTGACTGCTTTCAAAATTGCCAAGAATCTGAATGAAGTCTCTATTGAAGAATTGATCAGTGCCCTGAGAAGTCATGAAATAGATCTGGATGCTAATGAACCTCAGAAGAAAGGTAAGTCTATTGCATTAAAATCTAATTATAAAAAATGCACTAACGCTTTTCAGGCTGAAGAAGAAGATTCTGAAGAATCAGAAGAAGAAGAAGAAGAAGAAGATGAACTGTCCATGATCTCCAGAAGGGTAAACCAACTCTAGAAAAGCAAGCATAGGAAGTTCAAGAACTTCAAAAGTTCTAAGAAGCTTGAACGAGGAGAATCTTGTGGAAGCAGAAGATCTAACAAGAAGAAGGTCACATGCTATGAATGCAATGAGCCTGGTCACTACAAGAATGGGTGTCCAAAACTTCAGAAGGAGAATCCCAAGAAGAAGTTTCATAAGAAGAAAGGTCTTATGGCAACATGGGATGATTCAGATTCAGAATCAGAATCAGAATCTGAAGGCGAGCAGGCAAACATTGCACCGATGGCCACAGTTGATGATGGATCAGAATCTACATCAGAATCAGATTCTAAAGAGGTATTTTCTGAACTATCTAGAGAAGAGTTAGTTTCCAGTTTAACAGAACTTCTGGAACTCAAGGCTCATCTTAGTATCAAATACAAAAAGCTGAAAAAGCTATTTGATTCTGAAACTAAGAAGCTGGAAGTGGAAAATTCTGAACTGAAGGAAAAAGTTTTAAAATTATCCAAAGATATTGGATCTCCTTCTGACTCAGAAAAATCCATTCCTAGTCTCAATCACATTCTGAAAGAATATGACTCGAGCTTTAGAAAGTTCTTATCTAGAAGTATTGGCAGAAGTCATCTTGCTTCTATGATATATGGTGTTTCTGGAAACAAAAGAGTTGGCATTGGCTATGAGGGTGATACCCCACATAAACTTGAACCTGTAGATGATATGAAAATCACATACAAGCCATTGTATGATCAGTTCAAGTATGGTCACTCACATGATATTAGGCTCACTTCACATGCCAAAAGCTTTCATGTTACACACACTAAGAAGCATGTGACACAACCTAGAAAATATCATGCTGCTAAACCTAAGGAATATCATGTTGTACCTCCTGTTGTTTATTATGCTAAACCCAAGTTCAATCAGAACTTGAGGAAAACTAACAAGAAAGGACCCAAGAAGTTGTGGGTACCTAAGGAGAAAATAATTTCTGTTGCAGATATCCTTGGCAGCAAAGAAGACAAAGCACAACATGTCATGGTACCTAGACTCTGGGTGCTCGCGACACATGACGGGAAAAAGGTCTATGTTCCAAGACCTGGTGTTTAAGTCCGCTGGAGAAGTCAAGTTTGGAGGAGATCAGAAGGGCAAGATTATTGGCTCTGGAACCATAAGTACTGGTAACTCTCCTTCCTTATCTAATGTATTTCTTGTAGAAGGATTAGCGCATAACTTATTGTCCATAAGTCAATTAAGTGACAATGGTTATGTCATAATCTTCAATCAAAAGTCTTGCAAGGCTCAGAAGGATGGCTCAATCCTATTTACAGGCAAGAGAAAGAACAACATTTATAAGATTGATCTTTCTGATCTTGAGAAGCAGAAGGTGACTTGCCTTATGTCTGTTAGTGAAGAGCAATGGGTCTGGCACAGAAGATTAGGCCATGCTAGTTTGAGAAAGATTTCTCAGATTAACAAACTAAATCTGGTCAGAGGACTCCCAAATCTGAAATACAAATCAGATGCTCTTTGCGAAGCATGTCAGAAGGGCAAGTTCTCCAAACCTGCATTCAAATCTAAGAATGTTGTCTCTTCCTCTAGGCCGCTAGAACTTCTGCACATTGATCTGTTTGGACCAGTCAAAACAGCATCTGTCAGAGGGAAAAAATATGGATTAGTCATCGTAGATGATTATAGCTGCTGGACATGGGTAAAGTTCTTAAAACACAAGGATGAGTCTCATTCAGTGTTCTTTAAATTCTGCACTCAGATTCAATCTGAGAAAGAGTGCAAAATCATAAAGGTCAGAAGTGATCATGGTGGCAAATTTGAGAACAGATTCTTTGAGGAGTTCTTCAAAAAAAAATGGTATTGCCCATGATTTCTCTTGCCCTAGAACTCCACAGCAAAATGGAGTTGTAGAGCGAAAGAATAGGACTCTACAAGAAATGGCCAGAACCATGATCAATGAAACCAATATGGCTAAGCATTTCTGGGCAGAAGCAATAAATACTGCATGTTATATTCAGAATAGAATCTCTATAAGACCTATTCTAAATAAGACTCCTTATGAATTGTGGAAGAACAGAAAGCCCAACATTTCATATTTTCATCCTTTTGGATGTGTTTGTTTCATTCTGAATACTAAAGATCATCTTGGTAAGTTTGATTCTAAGGCACATGAGTGTTTCCTTCTTGGATATTCTGAACGCTCTATAGTCTACAGAGTATACAATACTGAAACATTGGTTGTAGAAGAATCAATAAATATCAGATTTGATGATAAGCTTGGTCTTTAAAAGCCAAAGCAGTTTGAGAATTTTGCAGATTTAGATATTGATATATCAGAAGCTGAAGAACCAAGAAACAAAGTATCAGAAGCTGAAGATCTCAGAAGCAAAGGATCAGAAGATCAAGTTGCTGCATCTTTAGAGAATCTCAGAATTTCTGAAGAGCCAACAGTCAGAAGATCTTCTAGACTCACATCTGCTCACTCAGAAGATGTCATTCTTGGAAAGAAGGATGATCCTATTAGAACAAGAGCATTCCTTAAGAACAATGCAGAATGTCAATTAGGTCTTGTTTCTTTGATCGAGCCAACTTCTGTTGATCAAGCTCTAGAAGATGCAGACTGGATAATTGCCATGCAAGAAGAACTAAATCAGTTTACAAGGAATGATGTATGAGATCTTGTTCCTAGACCAAAAGGATTCAACATCATTGGAACCAAGTGGGTCTTCAGAAACAAGCTGAGCGAGAAAGGAGAAGTTGTAAGAAACAAAGCCAGACTGGTTGCTCAGGGCTACAGTCAGCAAGAAGGGATTGACTATACAGAAACCTTTGCACCAGTGGCCAGGTTAGAATCTATTCGCTTATTGATTTCTTTTGCCACTCAACATAACATCACTCTATATCAGATGAATGTTAAGAGTGCCTTCTTAAATGGTTATATAGAAGAAGAAGTTTATGTTCACCAACCTCCTGGTTTTGAAGACTCTAAGTCTCCAGAACATGTTTTCAAATTAAAGAAATCATTGTATGGATTGAAGCAAGCTCCTAGCGCTTGGTATGAAAGATTAAGTTCTTTCCTTCTGAACAATGGTTTCACTAGAAGACAAGTGGATACTACTCTCTTCTGTAAAACATTTAAGATATTTTAATTTGTCAAATTTATGTTGATGATATTATCTTTGGAACATCTAATGCTACACTTGGAAAGGAGTTTGCTAAGTCTATGCAGGTTGAGTTCGAGATGAGTATGATGGGAGAACTTAAGTACTTCCTTGGGATTCAAATCAATCAAACTTCTGATGGAACATAAGTTCATCAAACGAAGTATGTAAAAGAACTTTTGAAGAAGTTTAATCTTTCTGATAGCAAAGAAGCCAAAACTCCTATGCATCCAACGTGTGTCCTAGGTAAGGATGAGGTAAGTAAGAAGGTAGATCAGAAGTTGTACAGAGGTATGATTGGATCTCTTCTATATCTGACTGCTTCTAGACCTGACATTTTATTCAGTGTTTATTTGTGTGCAAGATTCCAATCAGATCCTAGAGAATCTCACTTAACAGCTGTTAAGAGAATTCTGAGGTATCTGAAAGGTACTACTAATGTTGGTTTAGTCTACAGAAGATCTAAAGAGTACAACTTAGTAGGATTTTGTGATGTTGACTATGCTGGAGATAGAGTTGAAAGGAAAAGCACTTATGGAAGTTGTCAATTTCTTGGAACTCACCTGATCTCCTGGTACAACAAGAAGCAAGCTACCATTGCCCTCTCAACAACAGAAGCAGAATATGTTGCTGCTGCTGGTTGTAGCACACAGATGCTCTGGATGAAGAGCCAGCTAGAAGATTATCATATTTATGAGAGTAACATTCCTATTTTCTGTGATAATACTTCTGCTATATGTTTATCTAAGAATCCAATCTTACATTCCAAAGCTAAACATATTGAGATTAAACATCATTTCCTTAGGGACTATGTTCAGAAGGGTGTTCTTTCTTTAAACTTTGTGGATACAGACCATCAATGGGCTGATATCTTTACAAAACCCCTTGCTAAAGATAGGTTTAAGTTCATTCTGAAGAATATCAGTATGGATTTATGCCCAGAATGAGAAGATGAGAAGTTCTGACGTATGGATAAGTTCTGAAATGTGTTTGGATTATTTTCTTATAAGAAGTTCTGATTCTGTTATTACTAACGTTTCATTATCTAAGTTGATTCAGAATCTCTTTTAAAGTAAAACAGCTGTCACCAGTTGTTCCAGAAGATGAACACATGTTCACTCTTTTTGGACAGACATGCGTGCAACTGAGGAGACGCCGCCCTAGGTAACTGTGCAAATCATTTCAAATTTCACATTATCTATCCTAACGTCATCTCTCATTAAATGCATTTGATTCCATGTTCTCTGTAATCATGTTCATTCAAACATGTATTGCATTTCATTTCAAATCCGTCCCTTTATATACTCATCTTCACATTCATTTCATCTTTTTTACATTCTCTCTCTTCATTCATCTCTCTCTCCTTCATTGTTTGCATAAACCCTAGTTCGTAACCGAACCTCAGAGAATCTTCATGCTTTCTTCGTCAAGTACTCAAAGAAGAAAAATGTCACCTGCTCATCTTGTTCAACACAAGTACAGTTACACTCCTTTGAAGACATGTTCTATTCCGTCAACGGAACTGGAAGTTCTTTGTGAATCATCGGTAGATTTTGAAAAGCCAAGGATACATGGTTTCAATACAAATGTTGAAACGATGGAACAAGGTTGGTCAAACTACCTTAAAAGATTGGTTGGACCAATATATCCTGCATTAGTAAAGGATTTCTGGGTTCATGCAACGGTTACTCCAACAACTATCATCTCTTTTGTGTTAGGGCATGAGGTTGTGATAACTGAGAAGTTGATCAGAAAGCTGTACAATCTGGAGGATGTTCAGAAGGAAAATGGACTCTGAGTTTCTGAAGCTTCAGAAGGAATGCATAGCAGAAGCTCCTGGTCATCTTGGATTCCTAAGATCCTATGAAGACTTCTGGCATAGTCCTCTTGGAGGCATATATTGTTTTGAAGAGAAAGCCTTTATTGATGAACTGGTAGAAGTTCCTGAAGCTGAACAAGAAGCACATTCTTGGGAGATTGTCGTTTAGAAGCCAAAATATCCGGTTCTGACTGGAGATTTCCAGTGGTTATTCAACTGGCTAAGGGTGAATCCTTCTAAGAAGGCATCTAACATGGTCATTCCTGAAGTTGTCTACCCTTCAGAAATTGCTGCTACCATTCCTCCAAAAAATCTGGCTGAGATTCTTCAAGCTCTTAAGAATGAAGATTCTGTGATCCCTGATCCAGAATATGCTGAAGATGCTTCTGTGTCAGACTCTAATGTTGAGATGGAAGATGCTAAGAATCATCCTTCTGAGAAAAGTCCTGTTCAGGAAACTCAAGAAGATGTTCTCACATTGGATGCTGCTGCTGGTAATGCTATCCCTCTGAATGATAGTTGTGCATCTTCTTCTGCTGAACCCTCCATTCTGGTGAACGCTATCAAGGCTCTTTAACAGAATCAAGATGTTCTAGCTTCTCGCTTGGATAAGCATGATGAAGCACATGAGGAGTTCAGAACCTTCATGAAGAAACAGACTGAAAGCACCTCTGAGATTCACGACCTTCTGGCCAGAATAGTTTCTAAACTAGGTTAGTCGTAGTCCTTTGGTCTTAGTTGTCTCTTTGTTCTTGCATCTGTTTTCTTGCATCCTCTTCTGTATCTTCTGATAATTTTTTGCTAGATCAATGAAATTTATCTTCTCTCCATATTGTTTGTTTTTCATCTGAATCTTTTATGCTTTTTGATGTTATGACAAAAAGGGGGAGAAAATGTGATAAAATGACTTGATTAATTATATCAGTTGCTGGGAGTAAGTTTCCACATTTCTAACAGAATTTTCAAGTTCTATGTCTTTGAGATTTTTGCAGGATTGAAGACATTTTGAAAAAGCTCAACATGAGAAGCAAAGACATGGGGAAAAGCAATTATATATAGAAACATGCTCATGGAATTTGAAGCAAGCTTAGCGCTGTGAAGCTTCAAGATCAGAAGAAAGAAGGAAGAATGTTTTGATATTCTCGTAGCAGAATATGCTCTAACACATTCTTATCCCTTATATGTTCTGATGCATTTTATGTGTTCTGACACATACTATATGCTCGGATACATATCTTATATTCTGATTCATTCATGCTCTGACTTTTGTCGTTTAGTTTGTTCTGAAACATTTCAAGATGTAGAGATGCTCTGATGATGCTCTGGTACATTCAACAATGTTCTGATACAATCTAGCATGCAATGATTCAAGAAGAAATTCAAAGCTCTGAAGCTGTCCTATGGAAGCAAGAAGCAGAAGCTCTGAATGTTTTGAAGTTCTAGGCATATGTGAACGTCTCATCTGAAATGGAAAATACTCAGGGAAGTCCTTTATTTATAAATTTCTTCCAGTATTTATTTCAGGGGGAGATTATTCATCTCAGGGGGAGATTGTTAATCTCAGGGGGAGACATATTCACACACTATGTTTATATGCTTATGCTATAACTGTGTAAATGTCTTTAGCCGTCTGATATTCTGATTGCAAATTCATATCATTTATATATGTTTTTGTCATCATCAAAAAGGGGGAGATTGTTAGAACAAGAATTGTTTTGATCAATATTATTAGTTTTGATGATAACAACGTATATGAATTTTGCTTGAGACAATGTGGTACTCTAATCCTATGCAATTTCCATTTCAGGAAATATATAAAGAGTATGCACAAATTCAGCGCAAGAAGCACTGACTCAGAAGGTTCAACATGCAACATCAGAACATGCTCTCGCAAGACATCAGAAGATGGTCAAGCAGAATCAGAACATGGTCTATTGAAGCATCAGAAGAACTTGAGATCAGAAGCAGAAGCACTGAAGTTCTCATGGTATCACGCTAGAAGCACTTCAAGGTCAGAAGACAAGAAGATGCTCTGCACCAAGCTGTTATGACTCTGATATATTCAAACGTTGTATCTACAAAGATCAGATCAGAAGCAAGTACAAGATGTCAGGCTACGCTGACTGACAAAAGGAACGTTAGAAACTATTAAAGGCAAAGTCAGTTAAAGCAGGAAAAGCAAGGCTCGAGGTAGTTGACAAAAGAGTGAAACATTAAATGCAATGCTGTACGGATCACGCAACGCATTAAATGCTCACAACGGTCATCTTCTCAAACGCCTATAAATAGAAGTTCTGATGAGAAGCTGAATATAACACTTTGCGCAAACATACAGAAACGTTGTCAAATTCAAAAGCTCTCAGACTTCATCTTCAACCTCACTTCATTACTGTTGTAATATCTTAGTGAGATTAAACTTAAACTTTAAGAGAAATATCACAGTTGTGATTATAGCTTTTTAAGAAGCATTGTATAACTCTTGTAAGAATTTGTTTACATTCATTTGTAAAGAACTAGAGGAGATCAAGTTGTGATCGGATTCTCTAGAAAGTCTTAGAGGGTATCTAAGCATTGTGTTCCTAGAGTGATCAAAATACTCTAGAAAACTTAGAGGGTATCTAAGTGGAAAACCATTGTAATCAAGATTGATTAGTGGATTAAATCCTCAGGTGAGGTAAATCACTCTAAGGGGGTGGACTGGAGTAGTTTCGTTAACAACGAACCAGGATAAAAATATTGTGTTCATTGTTTTTATCTTAAGAGTTTTTAAAGTCACACTTATTCAAACCCCCCCTTTCTAAGTGTTTTTCTTTCCTTCACGTACTAGATGCTTTTACAAGGTGGTCATCTTTAACATTTCTTATATTCCTAATTCTAGTACAGAGTAATGGATTGTTCCGGTACACCTTAAAGTTCTTTATTATTTAGTTTATATACAACATCCATACTCGTCAACCCAATGAGACACATTCTCCAAAGGACAAAATCGTAAGCACAATACCTTGTAGATGTAGTTGTCACCATACTTAAGGTCGGTCAAAATATTAGGGCTAGAAGGAGGGACCAAACTTACATACTCGAGGTTCAGACCCTTTAGTTCCTTAGCCTTGACTAGGGCAACTGCTCCAATACATGTTAAAGTTCCACATTGCTTGAGAATCGAGAAAAATGATAGATTATATAGAACATTCACACTCCTCAAGCTAACGTGACACATTTTACAAATGATAATTCCGTGATGAATTTCTACACCCAAATCACACAATGCCTCATAGACGTGTGATCACCACACTTTAGGTTGATCAAAATAGACTCACACTCTTTGATGCCCTTTTCTTAATTCTTTGACGTTTCAAACAAAATAAATAGTATATCTCTCTTCTTAATCTATCTTTTCAACTTCTATTGATCCAATCAGGTGTAAGTTACCACCAAACTTTACACAACTCATTTACCACCCCCATTTTACTCTAAACACGCCTGTTATCCTTTTGATTTTGAAAAGAAAAATACTTTACATGTATGATATGAAATTGCATCTCTCTATCATATGATGCGTTTGTCAAATTAATTATCACCCTTCAATAAAAGATAGAGTCACATATTTCTTGTTCCCTTAGCTATAAGTGAAGATAGGCCCCACACTCCTACTTGACCAAATTGCTTAAGCTATGATGTCATTCATATACTAACTCTTAAAATACATAACATGATGGTGTTGATCATGGTGGTTAAAGCAAAATAAGAGCCTCTTTCATGCCCACACCATCATCATCATATCCACTTCAATGGGCCCCTTATGTCCATATTTTCTACCTTTGATTGGTTCTTCTTGTTTCAGGTTGCCAAGAATACCTACTTTACTATATATTACAATTATATGATATAATTAATTAATACTTACAATATATGGATATATAATTAAATGATAATTAAGTATGGGTTTAGTCATTTTCCATGAAGCGTTTGTGACATTCTTTCTTGAACAATTTATGTGAACATCTCCACTATAAAAAGAAAAAAAAAGTGAAATATTTAAATAAATCATAGATATATTGTCATGTTAACATCAATCCAATGAGGAATCTTAATTATGTATTTAATAAATTATTGTCAAATATATGCGCCGCCATATTATATCATATATAGTTAGGTTGTGTTTTGTTTGTTCTTCAACTTAACCTTAAGTTGGGTTATTGTATGGTTAGACATTGAGTATGGTATAGTAAAAATTACACATAGATTGAAATAGTATGTATTATTTTGGTGCTTGCAATTAGAAGCAACTAGTTGACAATGATATATAACCGTTTTATTCATTCTCACTGTTAATAATAATAATAACTAGTCAGAGACCCGTGCTTCCGCACGGGTGATTTTTTTTCTGGTGTAATATTTTTGTAATGATATGAATAATATAAATAAAAGGAATTATAAGCAATATGCATAATTAAAAGGAATTGTTTTACTTGAATAGAGTTAGAGTTTTATTGATTGCTCTGTTATACTCCCAATTCTTTGAAAACCTAATATCCGTAGGAATCGTTTTGAAATTTGAAAATAAATACTTTAGTTTTCAAATAAAAGTCATTATTGTTTAAAATAAAATAGGCATTGTATTGAAAGTAGCCCTTAAGATTAAACATTATTATATTATTCATGTGTTAATTTTGTGTGTAATAAAGAACCATATAAAAAAAAGGACATGTGAGTTGGAGAAAAAAATAAAATTTTAACGAATGCAAATGTAAAATTTTAACTATAAATGAAAAATATGAAATAATTTACTTAATTATAAATTTAACAATAATTATATAGAAAACAATGATCCACAAAAAAATGTTTAAGATAGGTTAAGAACACAATAGCAAAATTGGGTCAGGTAATTTAATAATTGACGGTCCAACAACAATTAAAAGAAAATGATATAGATCACTATGGTTTAATTATAAATGAAAAATAATCATATAAATTCAATTATATTAAATAATCATATAAAAAAATACTATAAGATGGAGATAATAAAAATGAAATATTAACATTTAAAAATAAAAATCATCTCTCAATTAATAGTAATTGTTGATTAAAATAAAATAGCTACTATGTTGATAATGACCCGTGAAATAAAAAAATAATTTGATGCGATATAAAATATATTTAAAAACAAATGTAAAATAAACAATAATCCTGAAAATTTAATTGTATTAAATAATGATAAAAAATCGTGAGATGGAGAACAAAATAAAAATAAAGATATTATCTCTCAAATAAAGATAATGATTGATTAAATAAAATAGGCATTATGTTGATAGTGACCCGTGAGATAATAAATAAATAAATAGAGAAAAAAATTAAAATGAAAGTAAGAAAGTGTGAAAAAATGTGAGAGAAATTTGAAATTTTAATTAAGATAGAAAAAATGTGTAATGATCGATTAAAAAAATTAAATATTAAGTTGATAGTGGCCCGTGAAATAATGAAATATTTTTGGGAATAATAATTAAATGATCGATTATTAATATTTTTTGCGATAATAGATAAATGTTGAAAAATTAAAATGAAAGTATGTAAAAATGAAATGCGAAAGAAATTTAAATTTTTTAGTAAGATTAAAATTTAAAAATAGATTATTAATATTTTTTGTGATAATAAATAAATTAAGAAAAATTAAAATGAAAGTAAGAAAGTGTGGGAAAATGAAATGTAAAAGAAATTTAAATATGACTTCCATCATCCATTGCTTACATGTGATGTCATCATTCATGCAATAAAGTTGTAGGGAAAATGTTATTTAATTCGGACCAATGAAAAGCTAACACTTGGGGCATCCATTCAATAAAGTTGAAAGAGTGAATATTTAATTTGTTAGTTACAAAAATGACCTTTTATTAGTGCAAATAAATTTTGGTGAAAGGGTAATTTAGGCAATTTGGTCAATCTATTATTAATGAATAGATAGTAGATAGTAGATAGATAGTAGATAATAATAATAATAATAATAATAATAATAATAATAATAATAATAATAATAATAATAATAATAATAATAATAATAATAATAATTTTAATGTTAAAATCTCCATGCAATTAGGAGAAATTTGATAATATCTATACAATATTAACAAACTTTTGAATTGACCGCAAATTTTAGCATATTAATATGATGAAAAAAAAAAAAAAAGTTAACATTCTATATCTTACAAAGTTACAATATTATAAAATTGATACACAAAATATTTAATAATTTTTAATATTAAAAATTAACTGCATATTTAAAGATTGATACACAACTTTTTAAATTAATAAAAACAAATATTAATTTATTTAAAAAATTATTGAAATTAAAATGATGCATAAAAATAAAAATTGAGTCTAACATATATGTGAAACGAAAGAATAAATAATAATATGAAATGTGACCTTAATTGGTAGATTATTTTCACAATGTGAAACCTGTTTTTAAGTATGATCATGACACCAAAAGTTCCAACAATATGATTTTCGATAATATTTGCCTTCTATTAAAATTAAAATGACACATAAAACCATTGTAATTAAAATGATATATAAATAATAAAATATTGGGTTTAACATATAATTTAAAAGAAAGACTAAATTAAGAGGAACAATAATATAAAAGGAGACCGATACTCCCTCCGTTTTTATTATAAGTCGCTTTGGATAAATATTTTGTGTTTTATTATAAGTCGTTTTACAATTTTAATAATCAGTAATACTATTTTTTTCTATTATAGCTTTAAGCATTTATTATTCTCTTTCTTCAAATTATTTTAATTTGTCTTTCCCATATAATTAATGAAGGACAATTTAGTAAAATCTTTTATAATTTATCTATTTCATACAATAGTTATTATTTTTCTTAATATGTGTGAAAATGTCAAAACGACTTATAATAAAAAACGGAGGTAGTAGATTATTTTAACGATGTGAAATTTTCTTTTAAGTATGATTAGAATACCAAAGACCTCAATAATATAATTTTCAGTAACATTTATTAGTTTAAAATTAAAGGCTTAAATACAATTTTGCCTCATAAAATTTCTTAATTGTTTGATTTGCGTCCTCTAAGTTTCAATTGCTTGATTTTGGTCCCTTAAGTTTTTAATTGTTTGATTTTGGCCCCATAAGTTTCAATTGTTTGATTTTGACCCCTCAAGTTTGTCCCTTTTTACATTTTATAATCATCTAATGACATGTAGACTAAACCTCTCTTTTTTTATTATTTTTTCTCTTTTTTTTTTAAAATTAATTTTCTTCTCTACAATTCTATTTTCCTTCTCTTTTTAATAGTTAAGCTTTGAATGTAATATCTTAAAAATTTTAAATATTTTATTCTACATATGCTTAATGGCAAATTGTTTTTGACGACAAAAAAGATGGACTACTAGCTAATTAAAATAACAAACTCTTTGGCCGAAAATTCCCTCATATTTAAGCATAAAGTCCCGAAATATAACAATCCTATTAGTCATAAAGAATTTCAATCTTTTTATAAGTGATTTAATAGGCTTGTTCCTATATAATAAAATAATTTTGTTAAAAGGTTCACACATGTTATTAGCTAAAGAGTATGTTATTTTAATTAGTTAGGGGTCTATCTTTTTTGTTCTCAAAATAATTTTCCATTAAGTATATGTTGACCGGAAGAATTAATATTTTCAAGATATTTCGTTCAAAGTTTAACTATTTAAAAGAAAAGAAAAATATAATGGTAGAGAAGAAAATTAGAAAAAAGAAGTAAAAAAAAAGGTAATAAAAAGAGAGAAGTTTAGTCTACATGTCACTAAGGGACTATCAATGCAAAAAGAGACAAATTTAAGGAGTTCAAATCAAACAATTGACAAATTTCGAAGGTCAAAATCAAACAATTGAAACTTAGAGGGGCAAAATCAAACTTAGAAAACTTGGAGGAACCAAAATCAAACAATTAAAACATGGAGGGTCAAAATCAAGTAATTGAAAAACTTGGAGGACCAACACTACATTTAAGCCTAACACTACAAGAAATTCTACGGTTAGCTACGACCAAAATCGTAGGTAATTTGAAGCGAATCTCTATCGAATAGAGTTAGATGGAGATTAGAGACGTATTAGCTACTATTTATGCCGTAGTTTGAATTGAGTGGCTAATTATCTAGACTAAAATGTCCTAGCAAAATTCAATCTAATTTTTTACAATTCCTAGCTAAATCACAACTAAAACGTAGCAAATTACAGGTCTTTTATTTATGTTTCCAAACTATTCAGCTATAGTATATCCACAAAAATATCATAGTAAATCTCAAGCTAAATTTTGTTACATTAGATTTTTAATTTTCATATCAAAGCCCAATTAGGCTATAAATTAAAAAAATTAAAACTATTCATATTTTTCCATTTCCTAAGCATTGATTATGCATTCATTTAAACTTATACTTAATAGAATGAGAGGCAATTTCATATTTATATATTTTCATTGAGTAATCCATTACTCATTAAAATAAAAAACAATTTTATAATATCATTAATCAATGTAAGGCATAATTGAATAATATTAGTCAATTATAAGACCTGATGTTCACCATTCTGATGCCTCAAAAGCATCTACTATCATAGTTATATTAAGACCACCATGGACTTTGACATTAAAGCTTAGAGCACATGAAAACAACTATGAAGACTTGCAACAGAAAAACACATCATGAGTTGAGTTCTTGGACAACCATTTGTCCAAATCAGCACATAACCTGGCATGTAGAAACACCAAGAAGTTAGAAGCAAAAAACTTGTCAATTAAGATAAAGAGTGGACTTACTTTCAATTATGATTTAATGCTGCATTGATTTTAAAATATATCAACGACCAAAATTAGAACTAATTGCGATCCAATTGGTATTCATAATAGAGTTGCAAATATATAAAACTTATGCTGCCCATTGCAATCCATTATCAGCAAATGGAGAGGATATAGGGGTGTTAGGATTGATATCATAGCAAGGTACTAAACCAACAACAACAACAACAACAACAACAACGAATACTATCAAGCAAGTACAATCATCATTTGAGTACAGTAAAAATATGAAAACATACACATACATATTCCTCCACAAACACATACATCATCTCTCTTGATGTGTGTCATAAACCACCACACACGTAGCACTGTTTCATCTGCTTCGCTGCTGGACAGTTTACAGCAGAGTGACCTTCCTCACAGCAATTATAGCATGCTCCCCAACTACTATCTTGAGGGTCAAAATATCTCGGACCCCACAGGTAGAAAATAAACAGAGTGATATACCCAACTAAGCATTCCTCAACTTATAGTATTTTTAAAATCAATCACATTTCAGATCAAATATATCAACTTACAAGCAACTTTTGCAGAACCACATTGTCACCTATCTGAACCAAACTTGCTTCCAGTTCCACAGACTCGTGATTCTCTGAAGTTTTGATTATCTCATCAACCTCTTACTATGCAGCTATAATAACCTACAGAAAAAAGAAAAGCATAAAAAAATCCAAAGTATCTCACGCAAATCATTAAGAAAATTCAATTCGATATAAAATCAATAAAAACATAAGAGAAACCAGTTTTTTCAAAAATTAGAAGCAAAGCATGGAATGAGACGTACACTTGAATCCCCAGAGTCCAAAGAGAGGGACTTGAATTATGGTATACACATCAGCAGACTCTGCACAATGTTTAAACATACAATTCTTTCAATTTATTGGTCAATTACCTTTTATTGTCATCTTATAGAGCACCGACACTTCAAATTTAAAGTGTGTATGTTGTCAAGATTCAAGACAGCATCGACACCAACACAAGTAATTCTATTCAATTAATTACATATCCTCAAATTATCATTAGAGATATCGTGTTAGACAATGAATGGATGCTCAATAGTATCATCAATATTATACACATTATTAGCGGCTCTAATAAGTTATTTCATTTTTCCTATCATCAACGTAACAACAACATACAACATAAACAATTTACATTATTAGATTTCAAATTCCGTGTCACCTTTTTGGAAGCTCACACTCTGAGTTTGGAACTTGTTAACGGTTTGTTCAAGCAGCTTCACAACTTCTCTTAGAGCATTTCGTGACTCTTGAAGCTTCAATTACTTTTTCTTCAGCTGGATACAAAAAATCAAAACTGAAAGAACCTGAAATTGACAAAATAACAATTATAGATGTAAAACAGCTAGATTAGGGTTTCATATGAAAATATGAGCAAGGATGAGAGAATGTGAAGATCAATTGGAAATGGAGAGAGGATAATATATCAATATGACTGGGACAAGATCGAATTGGGAATTAGACGAAGTCGGTCGCAGAAGGAGACATCGATCGGAGATGCAGACGAGGTCGATCGGAGATGCAGACGAGGTCAATCGGAGATGCAGACGACGTCGATTGGAGATGCACGTGAGATTGATCGGAGAGGAAGAGACGAAGCTAGATAGCAAAGGAAACACATAGATGGAAAAAAATTTATGGACAATTATTTTTTAATGAAAATAATATATTAAAATTTTATACATACTTTTTTTCTACAAACTTGTTATAAAAATTTGTAAAATTGAATCAATAAATTATTTAATTGTTTTTAAAAATAATTTTTATGTTTATTGTAAAATTGAAAATGTTAATTTTTTATTTTTTATTCAATTAATTTTAATCGTAAATTACTTGCAAATATATGTTTTTTTCTTGGATCATTTTTAACTTCAAACAGAAAATAAAATAAAAAAGTAATAAAAAATATAGTAAATCAAGAACTGGTTTAGAAAAATATAAGTATTAGCTAGAAATTTTATTGGTAGTTAAAGCATATCCAATCAGTCTCAAATTAGCTTTGATATATAACTGTAGCAATATTTTGGTAGCTAATATGAATTTTTCTTGTAGTAACATAAAAAATATCAAATCAATAATATAAAAACTTACAAACAAATTCTAAATATAAATTTGGCCAAAAAAAATTATAAATGTAAATACCTAGATAGTATAAAACATAAGTATTTGTATATTCTTCTGGTTTAAAATGCACATTATGTCTCATACTCTCATCCACAACAAATGAATTATGTAAACGGTGAAACTTTTATACTAAGAAAAAAGAGCAATAAAATAAAATAAATCTGCACATGAAAATCATACTTAATCCCTTTAGGTTATAAAATAAATAGGAGTTACTAAATAATCAATATGCAAATGAATTGGAGAGAAGAAAATTTTGGAGTAAGACATGTAATGAATTTTATATGGAATAATTTTGATTAGGTGACATAAAAAGGAAAAGAAATTGGAGGTTATATATATAATAATAATAATAAATATTCCACCAATGCGTAGTAATAAAAATAAATATTAGTTTATAAGTAGTAAGTACAAATATACAATAAATATCAATAATTTGTTTATATTAATATATAAATATAAAAAAAAAATATGCAGACAATATTAAATACATACTGTTTAACAACCTTACCCACCATTCATATACAAACACTACTAAGAAAAACACGTATAATCTCAGTTGGTTATGAGATGTTAGAGGGGAAAGGTTGAACTTGTAGCGGATTCGATCTCCAGCAACTACTTATTTGTTTTTTTAGGAACTACTTTACCTCTCGATTATTAGAATAACTGAGGGAATATATATATATATATATATATATATATATATATATATATATATATATATATATATATATATATATATATATATATTCCTTGTTTTATTAAAATACAATTTTTTTTATCTTACATTATTTTTTTTCAATCTGCAAGTACAAATAATTGGCAAATTCTGGACCCGATTCATCGTCATCATTGTTAATTGGGATGAAGATCAAATGCTGGAATCTCGTTTCATTGAATCTTGGGGACAATGATGTCATCGTGGACCCGATCAAATGCAACAACCTCGTTTCATTGATATATAGTGAGATTTTCTTGTGGATTGATGTGTTGGCAATATCTTGAGCGTTGTTACTTTATAAATGGACGACAAATATATATTGGGACAAAACTGAATTACTTTTTTCCTCGATTTTGACCTAAAACCGAGGGTAAATACCAGGGACTTTTCCTCTCGGTTTCTAAGTCGTCCGAAGTAGTAAAATGGTGGATGGAAAAAAAATAAAAGAAACATGTATTATTTCCTTTTTAATTTTTTTTCATGCACCAATTTTTTTATGTGTTGAAATAATCAAACAAAGGACTATAGTCAAAATAAATTGCAATATGATTAGGAACACAATTCTCAATATTGTCGACCGAAGAAAGCAATATAATATAGAATGTTTTCTTTGAGTGACAAAATTTGGGGAATTATTCCAAAATATAAACAATGTTTCATTTTACCATTCAACATTGGCAAGAGGTGGAAACAACAACCACAACAACGACAAAAACAACGCATTTTATGTGAGATAGATTTTAAGAACTAAAAAATGATTTATTAAAATTTTGTATTAGAAGAACAACAACCCAGAACGAAAGAACTTTTATGTTTTTCAATTCATCCCAAAAAATAATATTTACGAGTATGGAGCAACTATATATATATATGAATTAGGTTTAGAGTAAAACTTAATGAACAAATCCTTTTATAGTTAAATCTGGGTATTATATCCCTCGGTTTTTAGAAAAACAGATAGAATAGATTATTTAATAATTAAATAAAAACTAAAATAAAAAGAAAGATATTAGTTTTAAAGAAATAAAAACAAAAACTGTAGTTACTGAGATTCGAAGCATGTATCTTACATTAGTGAATCCCTTGATTTTCTACTAAAACCAACAAAATAGATTATTTTTAAAAAAATAATAATAACAGTACGTAGAGATATTATGTCTCAATTTTTTATTATAAGAGATGAAATTTTTGTCATAAAATATATTATTTATAAAAATAAAATTCATCGGGTAGGTAATTGATAAGTAAAATTTTAACAATAAGTGGTTCAATTTGGGGTTGAATTAGTTGAGTAATTCTGAATTTATATGTAATTCAATTGTTTTGAATATCTTTTCATTTTTGAAAATCATGTTCATTCAATAATCTTCTTTTCCAACCTATTTTTTTGTCAGTTTAGCAGAATTTATTAGATCTATCCAACAAATATACATCCATACTTTTAAGCCGAACAAATAAAGTGTACTATAGTAAAATTTATATTATTCATTAAAATATATTCTCAACCCACATATATCACAAGACAAATGCTTCTACAAACAAGATTTGCTACAAAAGCTCCGACTCTTTTTCATTATTATTTTTTAACTAAGTATTTTTATATATTTTTGCAAGTATTTTTTGAAAAGTAATTTCCATTCCTATTTTTTGTTTTGCAATTTTCTGAACTAAATATTTTGAAAAAAAAACTCTATATTTTTCACATTTAAAAAATTTGAATTAAACTTATATAATTCTAATGCAAAATTTGAATTAAACGTACAAAACATATACTCCAGAATAATGAAGGAGGTGAAGGGAATAAGCCCTAATAAGAAAAGAACTAACTCAAGAATTAAATCATTCTAATACAAGAAATATCTCCACCAGTATTACCGACTATCATATTATTTTGATTTGGAGTGATAAAATTAACTAAGTTTGAGTTTAAAAAAATTACACTACCTTTTATGTCATTTAGGGTAAATTTAGTCAAACAAAAATTATTTGTATTTCAAAGTATAAATAAATAACCAGATAATAATAAATTTTTTCTATTATTTAAAATCACTTTGATAGTAAAAAAAACGATATTTTTTTTTTTAATTATGTCTCCTGTGCGAGGCATATAGATCTTATGTGAGGCACAATAAATTTTATTTATCTGCATTTTTACTATCACTTTTGCGCATGTAGGCTTATATGCGAAATGCAATGTATGAGGTATCTAGATTGACTGTAAGACATGATTTCAAAATTTGAATGACTAATTGTTTGGCTTAATCTCTTATTTTATCTGATTCACGAAATTGATTTCTTTATTTTTAAATTTAAATAGTTTTAGCCTTTCTTTCATATTTTTACACTTAAAATTAACAATGTTCTATTTTTAAAATCTGAAAATTTTGTGAAACATGACAAATTATCGTTTATAAATTTAATGTTGAACTTTATAAATAAAAATATAATTTAAAAAACAAACATCTCATAAGCTTTCTATAAAAAAATGTTAGAGGAGAACCAAAAATGCTTGAATTTAAAATAGGGGGACTAATTTCATTAATTAGGTAAAATTGAGGAACCAAAATTATAATTTAGCCTTAGTGTTTTTATATCATTTTTTCCGAGTGATGAGTTTTTAAGAGAAACATTTAAAAAATAGAGATTGATTTTTAAAGATTTTTATTCTAGGAATTGAAACATCTTTGACGGTTATTTAAGGGTTGGAAAATATTTTTAAGCATTTTGGGATTGAGTGGTTTATGTATTGAGAGGAGGAGAGATTGTGTCACAAATGAGTAGAGATTAGGAAGTGTGTGCTACAACCTTCTTGTGCTAATTTCTTGTAACTTATTTATAATTTTTTGCAAGATTTTTTATTGGTTGTGGATCACAGAACTGCTTTTTCCCCTGGTGTAGATTATTTTGGATTGAATTGGGTAAATTATTTATGTATGTGTTGATTTTCTACCTTCTTCTTTATTTTTGTTAGCTTATAGATTTGCATTGGTTATATTGTTTGAATCCTTTATTTCAAAATAAGTTAGTTCCACCATGGAACATAAGATCTAAGTTTACAAGTGAGTCTCATGAGTGTCAAATGTGAAATTGAGAAGTTTTTTTAAGACAACAATTTTGGGTTAAGAAAAATAAAGATGCAAACAATCTTGATTTAAAGAAAGTGTACCAAAGTATTGAAAGGTGGATATTTGATGTTGGCAAGCTTAATACAAGTAGAAATGATTAAGATGGTGGATAAGATCATGAATGTCATTATCTTGTGCTTCAAAGATACAATATTATTTAGGGAAGTCACAAGGGAGAAGACCATTACATAAATGTTGATCAAGCTTAAATTATTCTATATGACCAAGTCCTTGCCTCATATGTTATATTTGAAACAACAACTTTACTTATTTCAGATGGTGGAGAACAAATCAATTGTGGAGCAATTGAATAAAATTCACAAAATTATTGATGACTTGTAAAATATTGAGGTGGAACTTGCTGATGAGGACAAAGTTCTACTCTTATTGGGATCATTACCTAGACTCTTTAAGTAAATCAAAGATGCGCTTCTTTAGGGAAACAAAGAAAGTATCACTTGGGAAGAGGTTCAATTAACTATAAGATCCAAGGAGTTAACCAAGATGATGGTGGAGAAGACTTGATTATCTCAAGAGGGATGAGTTAATGGAAACCAAAAAGGGAGTAAATCTAGGTCTAAGTCAAATTACAAATATTTTGAAAAGAAAAAAATACAAATACTTCATTTGTCATAAAAGGTCACTTAAATAAGGATCATCTGAGAGGGGAAAAACATAATTATGTTCAGATTGCGGTTGCCTCAAATGAGGATGGTTATGAGGATGTTAATGAGCTAGTGGTAACGAGTTTGGATATGGGGAATAAATGTGTCATGGACTAAGAATTCTCTAATCACATATGTTCAATGAAAAAATACTTTTAAACTTATAATATAAAGAAGGTAGATCCTTTCGACTTGATAATAATAAGGCTTGCAAGATTTATGATATTGGGACGAAGTTTAATATATTTGACAAGCGTAAGTTTCTTTTACCTAACAGGAGGTATGTTACCAAACATAAGTGATTTTTGTTTGTCTATAATTATGCTTAATGATTTAAGATATTGCATAAGAATGGAACATGTAATGTTTAAACTTTTCCATGGAGTATTGATAATTTCTAAAGGTTCTAAAATATGTGGTTTGTATATTTTAGATGGTTTCACTATTATTGGTAATGTATATCTAGTCACGACTTTTATAACAAAAATAAACTTTAAAATTTGAGATTGGGGTATGTTAGTGAAACAGGTATGATCGATCTTCCTAAGAAAGGTTTTCTATGTAGTGAGATATTAAACATACAATTATGTAATCATTACATACTCGATAAATAACATAGAGTGGCGTTTTAGAGTGATGTGCATAACTATAGTAATTATGTTCACTTAGATATTTGGGTTGACAAGGGAGGAAACACATGGCGGTGGTTTATATTTCTCATTACAATTGTTGTTTTTTTAAATACAACATGGGTTCACATTTTAAAACATAAAGTTGACACCTTTAAAAAATTTAAGGAATTCACACTCTATCAGAAAATCAATTGAGAACTAAATTGGAAATTTTAAGAGCTAAGAATGGAATGAAGTATGTTTTAGATAAATTGAAATTATGGCACTTGCACCACATGTCACTGCTGATGTCCCAACATCAGAACTTGATGTCAAGACAGATGTTACCACATATGTTTACAGACAGAATAGAATAAAACACACCAGACTATAGGTATGCAGACTTAAACTACAGAATGATGAATATCACAGAAACAAGTTAAGACAAATGTCTCAACACAAATCACAATGTCAGGACATATGTCTTGACATCATCTGCTGACAAAACATATTTTTACCAAACAAAAATCATGCAGGATTAAGAAGCATAATGATAAATAACACAACAAATTGTTAACCCAGTTTAGTGCAACATCACATACTTTAGGGGCTACCAATGCAGGAAGGAAATCCACTATAATAGTATTAGTTTAAATCCTAAACATTCCCAGTTTATAACTTCTCTCCTAATCACTACCCCGTGCAACTTCTACCTAGAAACCACCATTTAAAAATGAGAAATCACATCTCACTTCCAATCACCTCAATACTAAACAAACAATCCCAATCCCATTTACTGTTTCAAAACAAGTCACAATCCCAGTGACAAAAACAAACAGAAGATCACACTTCCAATAAACAATACTTAGTCAAGAACCTCAACTAAAAACAATACTTGATCTTTATTAAAAGTTTCAAACCAAGAATAATACTCAACACTCTTGCTTAAAAGCTTCAAGAGTGAGAACAATAACTTGACAACCAGTCAAGTAATAATCAGTCTACCACATTGTATCAAAAGATACATGGGTGACTTAAAACATAAGAGACTCTCAAAACCTAATACTTCTAACTTTCCCTTAATTTTACAATTGTGAAAAACTTAGTTATATTAGGTCCAGGGTTCTCTTTAAATACTCTCCATCAATCCATGGGCTTTGAAACCTTTACCCAAATACTACTTGATCAACATGCTGAGAGCTGCAACAAATCTGTAGAGAAATCTCTTTGAATCTTGGAACAAATCTTCAAGTTTCTTAAATCATCTCAATATCCAATTTTAGAAACTTTAATTTTGTTAAAGATTTGATTCACTTGTTCCAGATTAAATCTTCTTGACCTGTAAAAGTCATTGAGATATATCCAAAAGAGATATCACAAAATCAAATCAAATCTATAAAGATTTAAAACAGTCTGTACTGATATTCTGGTTCAGCATGTCACAATATCTGTCAAAACATCTGTCTGCAATGTAACATTCACATACTGTTGTATCAGTTTGATCAAGATGTTATGACATCTTGCTCAGCATCTGTCATAAACCATGTTTTAGCAAAATTGTTGTCAATCCTAATACCATGGTACTAACATAAATTTTATAAGAAACAAGGTATAAAGAGGCATAGATCTGTCGTTGGCTAACCACAACATAATGTCATAGTTGAACACATGAAAATTACCTTTTTGGAGCAATTAAGGTTTATCTTGTTGGGAACTTTGTCAACCAAAATTTTATAGGGTGAAGATGTGTCTACTATAGTTGATTTGATAAAAAAAAATTCCATCACCATGAATAGGTTTTAAGACACATATGGAGTTTTAGAGTTGGAAGCTGATAATTTACTATAGTTTAAATATTTTCAAAGATTTAGATTTTTGTGCATATCATGAAATACAAGTGATTAATGTTATTTATACATTCTTATAGCATTCTACCAGGTGTTTTTTGAGCACTTCTCATATATAATACCTACTAAATAATTTACAAACTTTGGGTCTTTATTAGATTTTAGTAAATTTACTAAATAATTTTCAGATTTAATCCCATCTTTAGTATGAATTAATTTACAACCCATATTTTAGGACATGTTTATCTAGTTGGAGCGTGTGACCATCCATTGAAAAGCTAAGAAATAAAAGTTCAACTTTCACTTTGAAGTACTTATTTGTGGCCCAAAATCACTAAAGCGGTGTATTTGACTACGGGTTTGAGCTACTTATTTGTAATGAGTCATTCATCTCAACACCCTAATTTTGTAATAACTTAAGATATAAATAATGTTGGTGAAGCATCCAAAATCACACTTTAATTTTTTACCTATTTTTTGTTGTAGAAAATATATAATGCAAGGCTAAACTCGTAGATCGATTTGCTAATTATAGATGATCAATGAGAAAATGAGGTTTGACTATTAATATTAATTTAGTTTTATGATTCTACTTCTTTTCTTCCAAACATTTTGTCTTACAAATTCACTTTTGATTCTTGGTTAAAAATCCGTGTTTGTTTAAATCAGAATTAAAGAAATTGATTCATGATTTAATTTACACTGAGATTATTTTGATTTAATATGAGAGGTTATTAATTTTGATTCAAATATGGTTTGATAAATTGTAAAATCTTAGTTTTAGTTTTAAAATAATTATGTCTTCTTTGTAATGGTTATGGAAAAACTAGAATCATTTTTACAACAGTTGTATCATTTGATTGATTAGGATTACACTCAAACATTAATATGATTAAAAAACTAAATATCTTTTAGAACTTATGATATATCTCACGACAATCGCCATAATCAGTGATCCAGTTTTTTTAATTTAATTGTTCTTTTTCATTTAATTATAAGTATTTTTCTATGAGCAATCCCTAATTTATTCATGTTATTGTTCTTAATATTGGTTATTAATACTCAAAGGTCATTGAGAATTTACTAAGGTTTAATAATCTTGTTCTAGATTATATTTAAAATTTTGCAATTAATCTGACCACGTACGACACGATTAACAAGATTGATGCTAGGGTTCTGAAGTGTGTCTTTATTGATTATTCTAAAGGTATGATGAGATACAAGTTTTTGAAGATTGAATCTGGAGGATGAAAATTCATTTTAAGCAGGGATATTATTTTTGACGAGAGCAATGTGGGGATGAATTATAAAGAATTTAAAGTGAAATAATCAGACACTAAGGTAGAGAAGACCCAGTTGAAGTCGGATGTTCTTATTAGTTTGACTAAAGATGAAGAGGAAATTGAAAATCTCACTTAGTTATAAGGAATTGCAATCAAGAGTGGCTTAGAACATCACTTGACTTGTGATATAGAGAGGAGAAACATCACACCACCTTAAAGATACAGTTGTGATGATATTATTTATTATACTTTGAAAGTGAATGAAGGATTACAATAATCTGAACCAAAGATCTTTAAAGATGCATTTGAAAGAAAATAAATTCAGTTGAAGGTGGTAAATGATGAAATAAGTTCATTAGAGAAGAACCATACTTTGGAACTTGTGAGATTATCTAAGAGTCAAAGGATGATTGGTTGCAAGTATATATGCAAGAAGAAGGGAGGTATTTTAGGGGTTGAAAAGCCAAGGTATAAAGCAAGACTTGTAGAAAAAGTGAAGGTGTTTTTATGATTGGCTGCATCTGTGGTAAAACATACCTGGTAAATATTGTGTTATGCAAGCTGCATATGTGTGAAGCTAATACAGGTTCTGTAGTGAATGCCATGACCGATGTCATGACATCCGTGTGTGACAGCAGGAGCTGTTATTGTTAATTAAACGTGTTTCCTGATTTCTCTCAATTATCAGTTTAGGAAACCTTTTATTGTTTGCTGAATATTTTGTCCAGAAGATCATGCTCACAACACATTTTGTAAACAACCAGATGGCGTGTAAATTAGGTTAACTTGGTTAACCCTAATTTGTTTCTAAAAGAAGCCCAAGGCCCAAGAGCTGCATATAAAAAGACTGCAATCCTAATTTGGAACGCAGACAGAAGATTTTGTGTATTGTGAAGAACCGTAGTTCTGTAGCTGTCTCTTGTGATCCAAGCAATTGTTCTTGATGATTGCTTTGGAATAGGTTGAGTGTGTTTATTGTCACTCTAAGCTATTAAGCACGAGTGTGTGTCTCTTGATTGAAGTTTTTAAGCAGATCAAGGTGTGTTTTTGAAGAGTGTCTTCTCTCTGTAAATGTTTATTGTCGCGCGCTCGGTTTTTTGCCATACCTCTCGCGGAGAGATACGCGAACTGACTCTTTTTGTTTCTGCTTTTGTGTTTGAAAATCAGAGAGTCGCCACCGACCTTTTATTTTATCCAATTAAGGAAAGGTTTATAAAAGAAACAGAAAAAAGACCTTTAAGAAATTCTGGGTAAGGGGGTAGGTTATACAAAGGGAAGGTGTTAGCACCCTTTGTATCCATGGTTATCTATGGGCTCTTTAATTTGCTTAGCTCACTTGTTTTCAATTACTTTTCGATTGCCTTGAAATGCTCGTATGTGGTTCCAAATACCTTTGTAAATTGACTTTGTAATGATCCTTGTGCGGATGTATACAAAGTGTTTTTATCTTTCAAAAGATGTTTTTGAAAAAAGAACGTTAACTTCGTAATGATCCTTGTTTGGATATATACAAAGTATTGTCTTTTTGAAAGTTTTATTTTGAAAAACAATAATATATGAGAGATTTGTTTGTTTTGATTTGAGCAAGCAAATTAGGAGGTCTACCCTGAGTTATAAGGTCTTTATCCCATTTCCTTTAAAAATCTATCCTTTCACCGGATATAAACAAAAGTTCGATTTTGCGTTTGGAATAATAGCATTTGATTTTGATTTTGAAAAGAATGAGAAAGGGATTACCCTAAGAGGTGCAAGTGTGATTGTGTTTGGATTCAGATATTTTATCTTTGAAGTTAGTGATCTAACGATTCAATTTTATCTTTGGCATACACGCAGTTTATATGTGCTGGAATTTAAAATGCGGAAAGTAAATCTACGCTATTACATCGACTGTGCAGGAAATGTAAACTACGCTATTTACATGAATTTGACAACCTATACATTTATCTAGGAATTTAAATTGCAAGAAAATAAAAGAAGTGTTTTTGGTTTTTTATGATTGTTTTTAATTATAATTAATGCATGATTAATTAAATTAAAATGAGGAAAAAAGATGAAAATAAATTTAAACCTAAAAATTAAGCTTAAAATATGTTCAAAATGCTTGCTAATTAATTTTAAAACAAAACTAATTTTTTTTTGGATTTTTGAAATTGATTTGAAATTTATTAAGTTAATTAACACATAATTATATGAATAATTACACAAATAATTAAAACTTAAAGAGAAAATTATTCTAAATATGTACAAAATTAGCCTATAATATATAAACAATATTTAATATAAAGAACAAATTTTTTATGATTTTTGATTGGGTGAAAATAATTAAAAGATAAATATATGCATATTATCTAATTAATTACACAAAATATTCAAATTATGAAGAAAAATAAAGTATTTTTATATCAGAAAATAAAATATTATTTTAGAAACTTAAAAATATTTTTTGTGTATTTTTTGGATTTTTAAAACTATTTTTAATTAATTTAACAAAGAAATTAAAATAAAAATAGAAAATAAAAAGATGAATGATCAGGTGTGGTATTTAAATGAGGACCATGGTAAGGATGAGTGTTTTGATGCGTTGGATTGAGAGTTTAATGAAATCAGACGGCCCAGATATTGAGGTCACATGGAAAGATGATGGAAAGCGCACATGGAAACCCAGGATTCAAAAACACTGGCGCGCGCGTTCTATCCAATGAGGTGAGGACACCTCATCGTCTTCAACCTCCAGCCAGCACCTTTAATAACGTTTTTGTAATAAAAGCGCTGTAATAGATACCTTCTAAACCTGCAAAATAGCGAATAGGGTCAAACATGAATATAAATTTGGCGCGACATGCCCATTCGATTCGTCTCAATCTACTGAATTCAACCATGCCCTTAATTTGTCCTATTTTTGGTTCTAACGAAAAACCCTAAATTTGAACTAAGAAACCCTAAAATGGTAGTTTCGTGTACAGGCCCCCAAACTTTAATTAAATGTCCACAAATGATCAGGACATTAAGCTAAGTTCAAATATATGTCTACATCTTGTTAAACATGCCTGAATGATCAGATACGAGTTGGTTTTATTTTGAATAAATCGTGACCTGTAGTGCTTAGTTCAGTGGGTTTCAAGGCTGGGAAATGATTGGAATAGGTTCAGTGATACTTGAGGAAGGTGTTTGAATGTTTAGTTTGTATTGAAACTGACTTGAATTCAATATTCAAATTTGGAATTTCTTTGAAAAATTTAAGTGATTACAAGTATGGTTACAAGCATAGATTCTCTTCTGAATTCGTCGTTTTTTATTTGTGAAGTACTCTAAGCTATTTATAAGCTATGTTGTGCTTAGAATTGAAGCCAAGAAGCCTTTGGTTGCCTTTGTTGAATTCTTGATTTTTTTATATTAAAACCTTTGAATTGTTGACCAAGTCTTGCTTCTCTTCAATGCTCTTTCCTTGTACTTCAATCTTCTGCAGAAAATTAAAGATTCTTTGGTGACTCATGCTTAGAAACTAAGCTATGCATTATCCTTCCATTTTCCATTTTCATTTAATCTTAAAATAGGATAAAATTAAACCAAAAATGAATAAAAATGGTGTGGGCTTTGTCTTGGTCGTGGTAGGCCCATTATATCATGGCAAACATGTTTGAACTATGAAAACTTGGTCCCATTTGGAAAAAATACATTTTTGAGCAATGTTGGTTTTATGCATTTTCCCAAAATTTAGCCAACTTCAACAAGGTGTAAATCCCTCAATTTTTGTCATATGAAGGAGATCTTGCACTTTTTGGAAACCTAAAAGAGTCCTCTAACCAATGTCTTTGGTCTCATGTCAAAATGATTTTTGATTCTCCTTGTGTATCCTTTTGAAAAAAGTGTCTTTTTGTTGACTTTGAAAATGACCTGTAATGTCTTGGTTCATATTTTTCAAATGGTGAACTTAATGACCATGGGACCAATTGAATTTGAAAGATAATTGAATTTCCTTCAAGATGAGCTTTGGTTTGAATTTTTTGGATGAAGGATGAGAGAGTTATGACCAGTCAAAGTTTAGTTGACTTTTTAGGAGAAAACCCTAATTTTGAATCTTAGGGTTTTGTTGATTTTTGATCTTTCCTTGATGAATTATGATCATCCAATGATCAAATGATGAATCCTTTGACAAAATATGGATGTTGACAAAAAATTTCATTTTTGACTGTCTGTTGACTTTTTGGTCAAACGGGTCGTCTGTTGACTGTTTGAGCTGCTGACGGTGCGTCTGAGTGAATTGAAATCTGAAAATTTGTATGATGGTACTTTGAGATATATGGAGGTCCATGAAATCCATTTGAGGTCTCAAAAACTTGTTTCTCCTGAAAAAACAAGAAACCCTAATCAGGGACTGTTTGTGTAGGAGACAGTTAAGCGTACCTGATTTTTGTGCAGTGCTGAGTCTCTGCTAATCATGTGATATTCAGAAGACTTCTAGAACAAAAATATTGGAATTTTGAAATGCAAAAGTTAGATTTGATTGATGGTACAAAACACGGAGAATTGTACTGTCAGCAGTTTGACTGTCAACTGACTATTCAGGCATGTAACAGTTAGAGTGAAAAATCAACAGTCAAAGTTAATTTTCTTTTTGTTGTTTTTGTTTTATGTGAAAGATGAAAGTTTATTTACATGACTTGTTAAAAAACACAGACATAATAAATAATTAATATTTACTGTACGCGAGCAAAATTACCGATAATAACCCTGAAAATCATTTAATGCACAGAAAAATAAATATTTGACTGGCAGAAAACACACAAAATATTATCTGAATAATTAAGCAACAATATGACAAATAGTACAACATTTAATACTGACAGTACAAACATTACATACTATAATGAACAGTACGACGAGTAAACGGTACATTTAAGAAAATAAGAGATACGACAAACTTTAAGAATGACGATTAATAACCCATGCTATGACCAACAGAAAATAGATGATCGGGAGTGTAACCATCGCAGGTCCACATTTTTCAGGACTATGCAGACAGAAGAAGGACATGATCACCGTAGCAATGGTGATGACCATAAGAAAACATGTTTCCATCCGCTTTGCCATTTTGCCGGGGGAAGAAGAGAGAATGGATATGAAGTATAAATTTGAGAAATGATTTAGAATTTGATGTGAGATTTTATGGAAAAAATGAGAGGTATTTATAGAATGAAAAGAGGGATAGAGACGTTGGGGAATGAAGTGATTCCGTACAAAAGGAAAATTTGAGTGGAAGTAAGATTTGAAAGAAAGTGTATGATAGTGTTGGGAAAAAGAGAGATGTGTAGAATAAAGTTAAGATTTGATTTTTGAAAAAGAGATTTGAAAAGAGATTTTGAATATAATGGAATATAGTACAAAAGTTAGTGGGAAACAAAAATTAGTAATAATTTACTTGTTACCAGTACAGTCTGAATCCCGGACTCTGCGCCTGCAAAAGATTTAACTCTGTACCAATTGTGTCAGTACTATTTATCTGTAAACAAATATCAAATAAATAGCGTGTGTGAAGCAATAAACAGTACTTGGCGTTTGCGTAAGAGTAAATCCAACAGCGAGCCAAAATACTGTATAAGAAAAATTCTAAAAACTAAGTATTTCATATGTCAGGATATTTGTGAAATAAAAATCCATGATTATATGAAACTCCTAATTTTTAGATTGGAGTTTTCTTGAAAAAATATGCGGGCAAATTTTGGGGTATAACATTTATGTTTATGTGTAATCACTGTTGTGATTGAGGGGGAGTGAGTGGAGATACTCATGTCTAGGAATATGTTGGAATTGCATTGGGTAGGTTTTAAGTGAGGAGTTGTAAACGGGGGAGTTTAACTCCGAATTAATTCTGCTTATATTGGATTCCCTCCCTGGCTTGGTAGCCCCCAGAGTAGGTTGTTTGAACCGAACTGGGTAAACAATTTTGTGTGTTCTTTATTGTTTTATGTTGTTCTGTTATAATTATCTGTGCTGTGTAATTGTGGATGTCATAACATCCAGTAAGCCATCGAGCGTGTGTTACTAGAATTTTCAATTGGCATCAGAGCAGGCACCCTGCTTGTTTACATCTGGGTGAGATCTAGGGATAACAAAATTTTGGTACTATGGAGAAGGAAATGTTGGTGTTTGGGAATAGACCACCTATCCTGGATGGCTCTAACTATGACTACTAGAAACCTCGTATGGTAGCAGTCATAAAGTCTGTGGACAGCAAGGCCTGGAGAGCTGTGGAAAGCGGATGGAAACATTCTGAGAAGATTATGGAAGATGGAACCACTGTTCTAATTCCTGAAACTCAATGGAGCAAAACTGAAGAAGAGCTAGCTTTGGGCAATTCCAAGGCACTAAGTGCCTTATTCAATGGGATTGACAAGAACATATTCAGGCTTGTGCAACACTGTGAGCGAGCTAAAGAAGCCTAGGATATCCTTAAAACAGCACATGAAGGCACATCCAAGGTAAAGATGTCGAGACTTCAAATGCTTACCACTAAGTTTGAAAATATCAAGATGAAAGAGGATGAAACCATTTATGAATTTTATATGAATGTCCTTGAGATATCAAACAACTCAGGAGCCTTAGGATAAAAAATGACTGAAGAAAAATTGGTAAGAAAGATCCTCAGATCACTGCCTAAGCGATTTGATATGAAGGTAACTGCCATAGAGGAAGCCCAAGATATCAGCAACATGAAGATGGACGAACTCATAGGGTCTCTACAAACCTTTGAGTCAAGCATTTGTGAGGCTGTTGAAAAGAAGAACAAAAGCACAACATTTGTCACCAACACAGGTAATAATTCAAGATAAAGCAATGGTGGAAGTGATGAAAATTTATCAGAAGCCATCGCCATGCTTGGAAAAAAATTCAACAGACTTATTAAAAGGGTTGATCAGAAGTCCAAACCCAATGTCAAGAACACTTCCAATGACATCAGCCAGACTTATGACTCAAGCAAAAGATTCAAAGCTGAAGAAAAGGCAGATCAGGAAAGAGGGGTTCTATGTCACGCATGTGAAGGATATGGACACATTAGAGCTGAATGTCCCACCTACCTCAAAGAGCAAAAGAAAGGAATGTCTGTCACCTGGTCTGATGAAGACTCAGATTCAGAAGAAGAAACTGCAAGACATGTCACAGTTCCAACAAGAATCTATGAATCTGATAATGATTCCAGTGATGATGAGCTAACCTTTGATGAACTTGCTACCTCATACAAGAAGCTGTGTATGAAGAACGCTGAAGTCTGCAAACAGGTGGAGAAGCAAGTGAAAATCATAAAAGAGCTAGAAACTGAGAAGAATATACATCTTGCAACCATAGATTCTCTCAGCAGTGAAGTAAGCAAGCTAAACTGCAAACTTGATCAAATGACCAAGTCCTTCAAAATGCCGAACAATGGAACTAATACTCTAGAAGAGACTCTCGAGTCTGGACAAAGAACAAGAGACATATCCGGGGTAGGATTTATGGCTAAAGAAGAACTCACCTCTGGGTTCAAAAGAGCAAAACTTAAGAACTGTGTGACTGACCAGATGTCAACTCTAATGTCTCAACATCAAGAAAACAAAGGGAGGAGGCACTTAAAGAAGAAATTTCAAAAATGGAGGTGTCATCACTGTGGAAGATTTGGTCACATAAAGCCATTCTATTTTAGACTATTTGAATATCCATATCAAATCCATCAAGCCAAATCTGAATATGATACATGTAACAGGAAGCAATCGGGGGTGGCTAAGAATGTTGCTCTAATAGCACACATCTCTCTAAGAATGCCCTCCAAAGAAGATTGGTACCTTGACAGTGGCTGCTCAAATCATATGACTGGGAGTAAGAAATTACTAGTAAACCTCAAACTTGAGGGAACCAACTATGTGACTCTTGGTGATGGAGATATAAGAGAAGTTAAAGGTGTTGGCAAGATAGAAGGTCAGGGAGTTCCTAATCTACATAATGTTTTTCTTATATAAGGTCTGGCCGCAAATCTTATAAGCATCAGCCAACTATGTGATGAAGGACTCTATGTCAGGTTCACTAAAGAAGAGTGCATTGTTACCAATAAAGAAAATGAAGAAGTCATGAAAGGAACCAGATCTGAGAATAACTGTTTTCTATGGGAGCCTAAAAATTCCAATTCTCTGGCTACTTGTCCCATAGCCAAAGAAAAAAAATGAAGAAAAAGATCAAAAAGGAACTATCAAATTGAAAGTTCCTGTTCCCAGAACAAGAATCCTGATAGAAGAAGTGGATGAGTCTGATGATGAGACTTATATTGAGGAACTCACCAGCGAAGAACTAGCTACTGGATACTCTGAGATGTGTCTACTAAATGGAAAATTAAGCAAGAGACTGGCGATATATGAAAATGCCTATGCCCTATTACAAGAAGAAAGAGTAAAACTCATGATGGACATTATTGATCTAGAGGGAAAGGTGCAAGAAACAAAGAAGGTTAATCAAGAGACTCAGCATCCAGGTAAACACATACCTGTCTCAGCCAAAAGATGTTATCAATATGGTAAGTTAGGTCACTTGAGGTTCTCTTTCCCTGAAACTCAGCCATCTTCCAGAAGAAATACCCCTCAACAGGAAAACCTGACTAAGGAAGAGCCATCACAACGAAAGAAATGTGTGAACACTAATCACTCAAGTCATAACAAAAATGAGGAGGAGGGTGTAAAGAAAGCTGGAAGTTCTAGAAAAAGGAAATCTAGAAAAAACAAACATCACAAAAAGGATAGGAGTTTTCCGATTGCAAACAAGAACAAAACAGTCATGAAAGATGTTGTTGAAGGAAGTGAGTCGACCGTCTCAGTAGAACATGTCAATGTCAAAATAGATGTCTTAACATCAAAATTTGCTGAGAACTCAATTGTGCAAATTGAGACAAACAAAGCCTCCAGGATTGGTGAATGCTCTACAGTAAATATTCAAAAAACTCTTCCAAGGGAAATCATTACTCAGAATCAAGTTTCAGGAGCTGTCAGAAGATCAAAGAAATTTTTAACAAAAGCTCCTAATGACATCCGGACTAGAGATATGACAAGGGAAGATCATTTGTTCAAGAAGGGCATTACTCTGAACATTGTCCCAAGGAAGGTATCCATCAACAGTCAGGTTCACCTGAGAGAGGAGACACTAGGGATAGACCAAGTTTCAAGTTTCTGGATGGAAAGAGCACAAGACTCACAGCCAAACTTGAAAATTCAAGAAAGTAAGGAAAGGAGGATTCTTCTGATCACAACTGAAGATGAGAATCTGATGACAGTATGAGTCCTACAAATCTTTTGGGCTGGTTTAAACCGAGCTGGATACACCAAAGTGTATCTCACCAGAATATAGAGTGGACTGTCATAACTATGCCCTGCTACATCAAAACCTATGTGGAGGACAAACATAATCTTATGCAAAGGACAACTACTGATCTAGGTATTTTTAATAAGCTAGATGTTAAGATCCTCCCGGGTCACCATAGGATCCTTCAGCTAACATCCCACCACAATAACTCTAGTGTCATCACAAAGTACAATTTTTCCACAAAAAAAAGGTTTAGAGCTAACTCACCTCATTGAGATGCCTCAACAATCTCTATTCATATCGCTCAAAACAATGTCTTGTCCACACAGGCATACAGAAGTGACTAATCTTGCAAGAATGAGAATGGTGCATGATGATTCTAACGAAAGTGACGAGAATGTTGCTGACAAAATCAATGACATTTTCACAAAAGTTATTGATGCTACACAGTTTGAAAACTTGCAAGGCGAGTTAGGACTCTGCGTCCCTGAGGAACCATAGAGTTCACAACAAAACAAAAAAAATAAATATAAAAAAAAAACAGGGGGAGAAGACATTTTGTTGGCTTTGGCAACTTTTGTTGCCAAACAGGGGGAAAAGAAGTAATAGAAGTAATGTCACCCCAGAACTACAAGAATGGTGGATGTGTGTGATCAACAATTTTAATATGCTTATTTTTGTGTTGATCTGTTTGTGCTTATGCTGCTCTTGTGGCTGCTGTCTGATTTGTTTGAGCACTGTGTGCATACTGGTCATGTTGCTGTCTGTATTGTATTAGCTTGTCTTGACCGTGTTTTGGTTACTTTGTGTCCGCTGCAAGTATTGCTTTAATATGGTGTGACAGGTTGTTTTAGCCAAAAAATTTCCAAAGGGGGAGATTGAAGGTGTTTTCATGATTGGCTGCATCTGTGGTAAAACATACTTGGTTAATATTGTGTTATGCAAGCTCCATATGTGTGAAGCTAATACAGGTTCTGTAGTGAATGTCATGACAGATGTCATGACTTCCGTGTGTGACAGCAGGAGCTGTTATTGTTTATTAAATGTGTTTCCTGATTTCTCTCAATTATCAGTTTAGGAAACCTTTTATTGTGTGCTGAATATTTCGTCCAGAAGATCATGCTGACAGCACATTTTGTAAACAACCAGATGGCGTGTAAATTAAGTTAACTTAGTTAACCCTAATTTGTTTTTAAAAGAAGCCCAAGGCCCAAGAGCTGCATATAAAAAGACTGCAATCCTAATTTGGAACGCAAACAGAAGATTTTGTGTATTGTGAAGAACCGTAGTTCTGTAGCTGTCTCTTGTGATCCAAGCAATTGTCCTTGATGATTGCTTTGGAATAGGTTGTGTGTGTTTATTGTCACTCTAAGCTTTTAAGTACGAGTGTGTGTCTCTTGATTGAAGCTTTTAAGAAGATCAAGGTGTGTTTTTGAAGAGTGTCTTCTCTTTGTAATTGTTTATGTTTATGTGTAATCACTGCTGTGATTGAGGGGGAGTGAGTGGAGATACTCAGGTATAGGAATAGGTTGGAATTGCATTGGGTAGGTTTTAAGTGAGGAGTTGTACATGGGGGAGTTTAACTCCGAATTAATTCTGGTTATATTGGATTCCCTCCCTGGCGTGGTAGCCCCTAGAGTAGGTTTTTTGAACCGAATTGGGTAAACAATTCTGTGTGTTCTTTATTGTTTTATGTTGTTCTGCTATAATTATCCGTGCTGTGTAATTGTGGATGTCATAACATCCAGTAAGACATCGAGCATGTGTTACTAGAATTTTCAAAAAGGTTTTACTTTGGCAGAAGAGATTCATTACAATGAGATCTTTTCACTTGGGGTAAAGGAATGCTCTATAAGGGTCCTATAAACTGTTTTGAATCAATATAATATTGAGTTGAAAAAACAGATGTAAAAACAAGTTTTTTATAAGGGGACCTTGAGGAGACAATTCACATGGAGTAACTTGAAGATTTTGTAGAGGACAAGTCTAAGTGGTGTCTTTTGAATAAGTTATTGTATTTGTTGAATCAAATACCAAGGAAATTGTATAGTTTGTTTGATGAATTTCTTCTAAAGCATGGTTTTGTGAGAAATGGTTATGATGTTGTGTATAAACATTAAGAGGTATACGGAAAATATTCTCTACCTACTTATATATATTGATGATATCTTGGTGACAAACTCTAGCAAGAAATATATTAGTAATCTCAATGAGACACTGAATGGACAATTTAAGATGGATATCATGAGATAATGCAAAAGGAGTAATTTTTTATTATATCAATCTAGTTATTTGAAGAAATTTTTGGAGTAATTTATAATTGTTGATGTTAAAACCATCAACACTCCTTTGGACATCGCAATAAGATTTTGGTTATACAATCATATCAAACCGAAAATGAGAAAAATATGATGGATAATACTCCTTAAGAAAGTGGGGTTGTAAGCATCATGTGCGAATTTTTTAAAAAGATTTGATCTGGTTGATGAGGCATTTGAATGGTTCATTTGAGGAGGGTTTGAAGTACACAAAGGAAACTCAAGGAAAATGCATTTTAACATAATGTGTAGATGTATACTATGTTTGAAGTGAGGAAACTAGAAAATCTTTGTTGGATTTTGTGTTTACATTGTTTGGGACGAGCATTATTTGGAAAGGAAATATTTTTTTGGGTGAGATTGTCTATAAATCAATCAAAGTATATTGCCTTAGTTGATAGGGTCAAGGAATTCATTTGGTTAAGAGGTATGACTGCAGAGTTAGGAATCACTCAAGAATGTGCGAAGATACATTGTGATAGTTAAAGTGCAATTTATTTGATTAATCATCAAATGTATCATTAGAGGTCAAAATACCTTAACATATTTTTTCACTTCATTAGAGACTTGATTGAGTCGAAGGAGATTATGATGGAGAAGGTTGCTTCAGAAGTTAATGTGATCAATGTATTCAACAGGTCATTACCCAGGTCTACGTTCAAGCATTTCTTGGAGTTGATCAATTATGTTGAAGAATGATTCAAGCTTGGAGAGAGAAGCATGGTGGTTGACTGATAAATCGATATCATCATTGATCTGAAGGAAATGTGAAATTTTGTTGTGTATGTTTTAAAATTTCTTATGCGGTAAAAAATGAAGAACGTGTTTTGCGTTTTACCGCATGTGCGAGGCACATGGATCTTGCACGAGGTGCAAAAAGTATTGTTTGCATATATCTTGTCACTATTTTTTGCGCAATAAAGGATCAAGTGTGAGGCGTGTGGACTATGTGTTAGGCGTAACTTCAAAATTTGAACCATACTTAAGTGTTTTTCTATCATTGCAAGATGACGGGTTTTTAGAGAGAAAAACTTAGTAAGACAAAGAGAGGGATTCTCACGGATTTATAATTTTAAGAATTGCCATATCTTTGAAGGTTATTTATGAGTTTGAAAACACTTTGAAATACCTTGAAAATAAACTATTCATATATTGAGAGGAGAAAATATTAGCACACAAATCGGATAAAATTAAGAAATGTTTTTACGAGCTTGATAAATAAATTTCTTGTAATTTATTTGTAATATCTTATTCAGACTCTCAATAGATAGTTGTTTGAAAAGTTGTTCTTTTACTCATAACAGATCATATTAGTTTAGATCAAACTATATAAATACTTCAAACTATATAAATACTTTTTAGGTGTGCTGATTATCTACTTTCATAGTTATTCTTGTATTCTTTTTAGTTTACAGATTTATATTTTTTAAAGTTAATAGATTAACATTAATTGAGATTGTTAAATATAGTAACTTTTGTTCATTATCCAACACATTATTATTTTTGGTGTCTTGAATCTTAAATTTCATCCAACTCTATTCAAAAGCATGTCCATCCAAATACACAATAAATACTAATGAAGTTGATTGCTATATGAATACATATGCAATCAAACAAACCAATAATGAAATTTATTTGTATATGAGTACACATGAATCCAAACAAACTAATCAAAGAAAAAATGTACAATCGACAAAGAAAGAACATCTAGAGTAATGAGTTCAATCTCAAAATGAGGACTTTAGAGAGTCATACAAAGTGGATAAGAAGAAGCCTAGTAGTCACTATCATTCATTTTCTTGGGCCATGAATTACTTTGGTGGAGCCCTTGAGACACCATGGCCCCAAAACAAAAAATGATACAAACAAGTCTTGCACGGAACTAATTAATTAAAACTCCACTTATTGCTCTCACAACTTTTCTTCACAAAACTATGTATACGTGTACTAATTAATAATCTGATTAATATTTGGTTTTACATTTGTTTAAGTTTTTCTCATCGTCTTCTGTATACAAATGTATACAAATAGGACAGCTGTTTTAGAGTTAAATGATTTCATTTTCAGTCTTTTAAAAAATTTCCGTTTGAATGGTCCTTATAAAGTTTTCCGTCTACATTTTTCTCTCTCATGTCTAACACCGTTAATAAAAGTTAGGGATGTTCAAAATCAAACCGGCTCAATAGAAAACCGCAAAACCAAACCACACCAAACCGAAATCGCAAAAAACCGCATTTGGTTTGGATGTGTTTGGACCATTTTTTAACAAACCGCGCGGTTCGGTTCGGTTTGCGGTTTGTATTTTACAAACCGAACCAAACCGCATTATGTTACAACTCCCCAAACTTCAATTAACTTATATCCAACCCAAACTCAAACCTATTATGCCTTATCCTTACAATTACAAATGATTTTCTCTTCCTCACACTTTAGGTTTTAGTTTAAGTTTTCTCAAATACATATCACATATTCTTTTCTAGTCTTTCATCTCTTAAGTTATTTCTTTTCTCTTTTCCAATTATTTTTTTAATGTTCCTCTTCTCATTTAATCGCATATCTTCTGCTCTTTCTTTTTCATCTTCTCTAAAATTTCATCTCCTCTTTTTTTCTATTTCATTATAATATTTTTGATATTATTTTATGCTACTATTTTTTATGTTTTTTATTCCACTTTTATCTAATATTGTTTTTGTATATTAAATGGAAATTTGTGATTCAAATATGATGAATTTTGTTGTTATTTGATAACGCATAAATGACTAAATACAAAAGTATGTTGTCATCAAAATGTGTATGTATGGCTCAATAAATTTTTGTAAAAAAAACGAACCAACCGAACCACATCAAACCGCATTGGTTTGGTTTGGTTTTATTTCTTAAAGCCAACCGAATCAAACCAAACCGCACACTTTTTTCTCTTATGGTTCGGATGATTTTTTACGTCAAAACCGCATCGCGAACACCCCTAAAAACGCCACGTGACAATGCTAGGGTGGCAAAACGCTGACGTGTCATGCCAAGTGGCCAATATCAACATCACACTTGAACCCATAAAATTCCGTAGCTAATCAGTAGCTAAATTTGTAACTAATGTGTAGCAAATTTATTTCAAAAACTTTAATTTTAAAAGAATACAATATATTTATGTTGATAAACCCTAATATCTTTATTGATAAAATGGCAAATTAATTTCATTTGTATCTCTCAAAATTTTAAATCGACTACTATAAATCTCTATTCTAATTAAAATAAGGAAATTTCTTCACCCACCTCCTAACCTTCTTGCCCACCCCTGGTGAATTTACCACAATACCCCTTGTTTCGGAAGTTCATTTCCGAAAAGGTACTTTTTATAAAAAAAGGTGTTTTCGAAAATGTATCTCCGAAAACGTGTTTTTTTAATATAAAATATTGATTTCAGAGATGCATCTCCGAAATAAAGTTACTTTTCAGAAAATGTGGTGTTTTCGGAAGTTCATCTCCGAACGCACCCCCCTTGGGGGAATTCGGAAATGAACTTCCGAAATTATGTCTGGACAGAAGAAAAATGAAAAACAACAAAGCTTCGCTTTATTTAATCGGGTGAAGATTACAATGATAATATTACATAAAATTAAAGTTACATATTGTTGAACACGGGTAGGTGGGAATGAGTCAACATTTTGATAACGTCGTCCGCCGATCTTTGAAGTTTTGCGTCCAACTCGATCGGGCCTTTCGAAGAAAATCGGTCGAACGTTGTCCACATAACCGCTAAATCTTCGTCGTTCTTGATCTCAAAAGGTGTGAACTTAATGCCTCCCTCGTCGTTAAGCGATGGCGAGCGGTACTCGAGCTTGACAACCTTTCAATTCTCGGGATAGTGCAAAAGCGTGTTGAGCGACGGTATCAACTCCGCAAATGGCGTGTCGTGCGAGAAGCGAAATTGGAACGGCATCAGATATCCGGTTTCAAAGTAGAAGAATGCTATGTGGGGGTAGGTTTGTGTCATTTGTGTTTTGTGGTGTGAAGAGGATGAAGAAGAGTGTGTAGTATTTATAGACTTATTGGAGCAATGATGGCCCAATGTTGGCTGGAGATTTCGTTTGGGAAGATTAACCTTCGAAAGCTTGAGTTCGAAGAATGATGGTTAATGAAGACCATCTTTGAAGATTTAAGAATGGCTACTGACGGCCATGTTTTAAGAGAAATGTCTAAGTTGGGACGAAAGAGAGGAGTGTTAATGCTAGCACAAAAGGCACTTTTTGCCAAGACTTAGACAATTCGCGGAAAATTGCATGAAGTACTGAAGCTTAGTGTATTTCCGCATTAATTTCGAATATAGCTATACTGCCACGCGTCGAAAAGGACTCGAGCGGGAAGATTTGAATTGCGAAACGGTTTCCATAAACTGCACATCGACAGATGGCGTTCCCAGGGTTCTCGTGGATAACGTGGCATTAGATTCTTGTACGACCGTTAGGGTCGAATTTAGTATAAATAGGAGTCTTAATGATAGGATTTCGTGTGTTCATTTTGTACAAATTACTCACATATCGCTCAAGTATCAAGTGTTAAGAGAAAGAGTTCGCTGAGAAATGTACGTATGACACCATCAATTTGAATACATGTGTATTTACTTTATCAAATGTCTTTTAATTTCTTTACTTCTCTTTCCCTGTTCATGCCTTTACTTTCAAAGTCATTTAATTTCATGCACGTTACTTTTCTTGCAATTTAATATTCTTGCAACTTACATTCTCGCATGTTAATTTTCTTGCAACTTACATTCTCGCATGTTAATTTTCTTGCAATTTACAATCTCGCAATTTACATGTTTCTCTTATTACGATTTATGTTTCGAAATTACACTAACTTATGCAATTAGCGTTGTATCGAACAATTAACCGTTTGAACATAAGTTTCTTGAAATCAAAACAAACAGGTATGAACCAAATCACATCAATAAACCTTTTGTTTGACTATGTCCTAGGATCAATCTAGTCGATCCTGCGAGTAACCAAATCATATTTATTATAGTTTGGAAGACTAGCGGTTGTTTACCGGAAATCACCGTAAACAAATTGGCACGCCCAGTGGGACTGTGTCAAACGAAGTGTTATTAATTGATTGTTTTGTTTTGTCTAGAAATTGTCAAGACCTTGTATGAACCTTAGGAACGGTAAATTAACCAACAGTGCAAAACCAGTTCCTAAACGAAGGTACAACAAGAAAATGGTCGTAACGACCAGTGCAGGGGGCGAAGAGAATCCCCCACAAGGATCAGGAACAGCAGCGTCAAACGCGACGAATGTTTCGACATCCACTCAAGGAGCGCAGGCCATACCGGTTTCGACAGGATCTGAGCCAGCGGGTAGTTCGCAAACCATGGTCGGAAATACTTCCACATCAACTGGGACTATCCCCATTTCAGTATCGACTACCGCTCCTCTGTCTGTAAGTGCAAGCGAGATACCACCCGTATCGACAAACGCTGCAAATCATTTTTCCACCCTAGGGCCTTCATTCACTGTAGATGGTTGGAGACCAAATATGCAATACGGGATGCCATATTCGTATATGGCAGGACTACGAGGAGCAGGACCTACATACACTACAACCAACCCAGCGGCGTTTTCACCGAGTTCAGTAGGTCGAAGCGCACACAATATTGGTGCGTCGACTCAGATTCCCCCTATGACCACGAGTACTCAAGCAGCATTCCGACAAGAAATGGATGCAAGTAACCAGGACATGGTAGGACTCCTTGCTAGAGAGTTAGGAACCATCTTCAATCCAATAGTAACAAGCATTACTAGATCTAGCCAAGATAGCGCAGAAACATACCAAAGGTTATCATCACAATTGGGACGAATGGCGGATTTTTTGGGGGTCCCACAAGAAAGACGAAGGAATAACCAATCAACCCACCAAGAAGAAGATCCAATTGTCCGACAAATTCGAAATATAGAACCCCCACCAAGGCCAAATCCAATGGGATAGAACCCAATGGTCGAAATGGGAACTCAAATCGAAACAACGGAGACTGGCCAACAGGCTATCCCTCGACAACAGCCCAGAGTAGTTATGGTAGGGAGAGACGAACATCCTGACGCAGTTGTCCATAGAGTCAGGAGAAATGATTTGGCAACAGAGAATAATCTTACTGCCATGATAGAAAGAATAATGGCTAATAACGGTTTAAATACTGGATTTCGACGTCCAAATTATACATCTCCCATACCTGATTACATCATGCAAAGTGAGTTGCCAAGGGGCATTAAGGTGCCCAAATTCACCAAGTTTGTAGGGGATACTAATGAATCAACGGTGGAGCATATAGCCAGATATTTGACGGAGGCAGGAACGTTAGCAGGAAACGAGGATCTAAGGATCAAGTATTTTCCTAGTTCATTAACCAAGAACGCTTTCATTTGGTTTACTACCCTACCCCCAAACTCCATAGATACATGGACACAACTAGAAAGATTGTTCCACGAACAATTTTACATGGGTCAAACAAAGATAAGTTTGAAAGAATTGGCTAGTATTAAAAGGAAGTTTACAGAGCCTATTGATGATTACCTAAACAGGTTCCGTTTGCTGAAATCGAGATGTTTCACAGTCGTCCCAGAACACGAATTAGTCGAAATAGCCGCTGGTGGTTTAGACTATTCGATTAGAAAGAAATTAGATACCCAATATTTAAGAGACATGGCCCAATTGGCAGATAGGGTTCGACAGGTCGAACGACTGAAAGCAGAGAAGGCTAAAGTAAACAAAAGTTACAAAAAAGAAAGAATATCCTACGTTGAAGTTGAAGACACTGATAGCGAAAACTTTGATGACCCATATGGCATAGAGGAGGTCGAGATAGACCTAGCTGAATTAAAAGAAGCGCCACCTTATGCTTGCAAATTACTTACCCCTGCTAACGGAAAGAATCCAGTAGAAAATGATAAAAGCGATAGATTCCCTAAGAAAACTTATACATTTGATGTCACCAAGTGTGACGAAATATTCGATTTGTTAGTAAAAGATGGCCAAATGATAGTACCTCCTAACTCTAAAATTCCTCCGTTAGAACAACGGAAGAAGCGAGGTTTTTGTAAATATCATGGTTTTTTAGGCCATAAGACCTCACAATGTTTTCTTTTCAGGGATCTAATTCAGAATGCTCTCAAGGATGGTCGTTTGAAGTTCGCTGACAAGGCTAAGAGCCATATGAAGGTCGATACCAACCCTTTGAACATTGCTGATACCAACCTGTGTGAGCCATGTGACATCAACATGGTGGAAGTATCTGAAGTCGAATTTGCTGAACCAGAAACAAGGTCAAAGGGAAAGCAGGCTACTGATAGCCTAAATGATGACGCGGCTTTCAATACTGAAGTTGAAAGGTCCCTCAATCAAGAAATGATCGACAATCCGGAAGAAAAAACTAGTGAGGCCACTGAAGACCTCAGGATGAAACTCCAGCAGATTCAAATTTCTGAGGCCCCTCCAGCAGTTGTCAACATGGTAAATGTCAGACGACCTTTGTCTGAAATCGAAGAGTTGGAGGAATGGTTGGCAAGGTAACAGGGAAATGTGGACATTTCGCCAAAGGGGGAAACCTTGAAAGATTACCTTTGGAAATGCCACGAGAAGAATGGAGGAAAAATGCTGATGTGCCCAAGATGTTCTATAATGCTGAATCGGAGAATCCAAGCTGACTTCGAGAGGACCTTAAGAGAGAGATTGGAACAGCCTTGGAGAGGTGGAAACTTACTGCTAAGGATATACCCAAGAACTGCGGAAAGTTTGGTGAGTTTCTTGGTCAGATGCCACAAAGCAAATACGGAAGTGGTGTTATGTCCCAGATGTGGAGCTGTCTATGATGAACTCCTAGCGCGTTCCCTCGAGAGGAGTCATTTTATCATGAATCGGGAAACCCAAGGTCTCCATCCTAATTTATATATGTTCGACAATAGAACTACGTATAAGAGGCCTGACAGTCCTCACCCTAAAGCACGAAGGGTCACATTCAAAGTCCCTGCAGATACACCTAGGGACAAATGGGTGCAAGCTGGCGCAAGAACCAATAAATGGCGAAGTTGGGAACAAGGAGGAAGAACTGCAATGGCTTATAGGAAGCAATTCCAGACCTCAAATCGAGAGACGCATAGGCTCGAGAATTACAAAGGCAGAAATCCTATGTCCAGATCCCAATGGAGGAGGCACCAGAGAATGAAGAAGGCCCAAAGAGAATACAAGCCAAGGGAGATTGGAGAGTCTAGCAGCAACCAAGTCCAACACCAGGGGACAAAGATAAGCAAACCTCCGGTAGAACGCAGACTCTTCGAAGCTGAAAGTATTTTAGAAGAAGAAGAAAAGATGCGGTCCAATTCCTGGAAGGAAGAAGATAGAATGACAAATGATTTCGATTCGGATGGAGTATCATCCCTCAACTTGATATGCAACGTAGTGTCAGTCCTCCCTCACGAGTTTAATCAAGAAACTGAAGTTGAGGAGTGTGAAGAATCTGACGTCGAAGAGATGGCAAAACACAGACCTGTGTGTTACTATGTGTTAAACAACGGAGCAGTTGAGGAGCAGAACGCTTTCTTCGAAAGGCCTAACGAAGGTATGCGAAATCATCTGAAACCACTCTATATAAGGGCTAAGATTGAGAACGTTGGCATTAACAAAGTCCTGGTGGATGGAGGGGCAGCAGTGAATCTAATGCCCCAATACATGTTGAAGAGAATTGGGATGTTCGACACAGATATAAGGCCTCATAACATGGTTTTATCAAACTACGAAGGTAAAACTGGACAGACTCTGGGAGTTGTTCAAGTAAATTTGACAGTGGGTTCCGTTACCAGACCAACTATGTTCATGGTAATACCAGCAAAAGCAAACTATAACCTCTTGTTAGGAAGAGAGTGGATCCACGGAGTCGTTGCGGTGCCTTCAACTATGCACCAAAGACTAACCATTTGGAGACAAGATGGCATAGTGGAGAACATCGAAGGAGACCAGAGTTATTATATGGCTGAAGTTAATCAAGTCAATAAGACTAGTTTCGATAGGAACTTGGGAAATATAGGACCTTGTCATGCTGCAGAAGATATATACACCCTAAACAAGAACGCATTGTATTATCTATCGTTGCATCCAAATGGCTTTCAATGGAACAGGGAGATAATGGACGGTCCAGAAGAGGGCACTTCAAGAGAGAATTATCCAGAGGTACGGCCAACAGGCTGGGACGACGATGTTGATAATGTCTGAGTCCTCCTTCTTCGAGAAGATTTCGGCTTATATAGCCGAGAATAAAAGAAACACGGCTCTCGAAGCCGAGTTATCAAACATAACGCTAGAATCGGTTTCAGAAATCGAAGCGATATCAGATTCAAAGTTACATGCGTCCTCTCAATCCTTTGAAGATCCAGTTCGAATGGCAAACACCACGGAGGAAGAAGTTACCCAAAAATTGGATGCAATTTATGACGAAGAACCTCTGGGATTCGAAAAAGATCCTATGGCTTCAAATATTAAAATGTTAGCCCAAGACCCACTTGAAGAAGTAAATCTCGGGGAAGGGGATCGGAAGAGGATAACGTATGTCAGTGCGGAAGAGGATGTGTCCAAAACAGCTTTTCGTTGCCCAGGGGCAATAGGTACATACGAATGGGTAGTAATGCCTTTCGGCCTAAAAAATGCTGGGGCAACATATCAGAGAGCAATGAATTCTATATTCCATGATTTTATAGAAACATTTATGCAGGTATACATAGATGATATTGTGGTGAAATCTGTATCAGATTCCAATCATCTAGATCATCTGAGCCAATCATTCGAGAGAATGCGAAAACATGGCTTGAAGATGAACCCCCTTAAATGTGCTTTCTTTGTGCAGGCAGGAGACTTCCTAGGGTTTCTGGTCCACAAGAAGGGGATAGAAATCAACCAGAATAAGACGAAAGCCATTATGGAAACAAAACCTCCTTCCACGAAGAAGCAACTGCAGTCCTTATTGGGGAAAATAAACTTTTTAAGAAGGTTCATCTCCAATTTAAGTGGACGCACACAAGCCTTTTCACCTTTGCTTTGTCTAAAAGAAGGAAAGTTTGAATGGTTAGCTGAACATCAAGAAGCTTTCGAAAAGATTAAGCAATACTTGATGCATCCTCCAATATTGGCTCCTCCGAATGGAAAGAAGCACATGCGCTTGTATATTTCAGCTTCAGATAAAACAATAGGTAGCATGTTAGCTCAGGAGGATGAGAATGGCATCGAAAGAGCCATCTATTATCTAAGTAGAGTACTCAATGATGCAGAGACTAGGTATAGTGCAATAGAAAAACTCTGCCTTTGTTTATATTTCTCATGTATTAAACTCAAATATTATATAAAGCCAGTTGATGTTTATGTTTCGTCCCATTGTGATGTTATTAAACACATGTTATCAAAACCAATATTACACAGTCGAATTGGCAAGTGGGCTTTGGCCCTAACTGAGTACTCGTTAACATTTCAACCCCTTAAGGCTATGAAGGGGCAAATTGTGGCAGATTTCATTGTTGATCATGCAGTGGTGGAAAGTTCTCAACAATATGTGGAATTGCCACCTTGGAAGTTATACTTTGACGGTTCAACTCACAAAGAAGGAACTGGCGTTGGAATATTGCTAATTTCTCCTGAAGGAATTCCAACAAAGCTTAAGTATAAGATAGAAGGCCCTTTATGTTCAAATAATGAAGCTGAATACGAGGCGTTAATAGCCGGACTTGAAGCTTTGTTAGAATTGGGGGCAACCAGAGTCGAAATTAAAGGGGACTCCGAATTGATGATTAAACAATTGACGAAAGAGTACAAGTGCATCAAAGAAAATTTGATCATGTACTTTATCATAGTAAATAGGTTGCTTAAAAAATTCGAATATGTGGATCTGAACCATGTCCCAAGGTTGCAAAATCAGGAAGCAAATGATTTGGCACAACTAGCCTCAGGATACAGGGTGTCGAAAAACAAATTCAAGGAATTAATCCAAGTAAGAGGCAGAGCAATGGCTACGAAACTTTCGCCAAGTGATTTGGAAAACTCACAAATCGGGTTTGCTAACAAAGAAGAATTTGAAGTTTTGAACATAGACTCGTTGGCAGACACAGACTGGAGAAGTCCAATCATGAATTATTTGAAGGACCCTTCTTCAGACACTGATAGAAAGGTAAAATATCGTGCCCTATCATACTTTCTGATGGGAAATGAGTTGTTCAAAAAGATTCATGAGGGAGTATTGCTAAAGTGTTTGGGAGAAACGGAAGCTTACTTAGCCCTCTCGAACGTCCATAGCGGAGCATGTGGTGCCCACCAAGCAGGGCACAAAATGAAGTGGCTTTTATTTCGATATGGGATGTATTGGCCTTCCATGTTAAAAGACTGCATAGAGTTCGCCAAAGGGTGTCAAGAATGCCAAGAACATGCAAGTATTCAGCATGCTCCCGCAAATGAATTAAGTTCAATAATAAAGCCTTGGCCCTTTAGAGGATGGGCATTAGACCTAATTGGAGAAATTCATCCCAAATCATCTAGAGGTCAAAGGTATATTTTAGTAGGAATCGACTATTTTACAAAATGGGTCGAAGCTATACCACTTGCGAATGTTGATCAAGAAGCCGTGATCGAGTTTATTCAAAAACATATTATATACAGATTTGGGATCCCGGAAAGTATAACCACAGATCAAGGATCAATGTTTATTGGACGAAAAATGCAAGACTTCGCTAAGGAGATAGGCTTCAAGTTGTTTACCTCTACACCTTACTATGCTCAGGCAAATGGACAAGTCGAAGCAGCGAACAAAATCATAATTGGTCTCATAAAGAAACATGTAGGGAAAAAACCTAAAAGTTGGCACAAAACTTTGGACCAAGCACTTTGGGCTTGTCGAACATCTCCTAAAGAAGCTACGAACACTACACCTTTTCAATTGACATTCGGACATGATGCGGAACTCCCAGTTGAAATATACTTGCAATCAGTCCGGATACAAAGACAAGCAGAAATTCCCCCTAACATGTACTGGGAGCTGATGATGAACGAACTGGTTGACTTGGACGAAGATAGACTTCGAGCCTTGGAGATGATAAAGAGACAGAAAGAAAGGGTATCCAGAGCATACAACAAAAGGGTGAAAGGTAAAACGTTTATTAATAATGACCTAGTGTGGAAAGTTATTTTACCTATAGATCGAAAGAACCAAGCTTTGGGGAAATGGTCCCCACACTGGGAAGGCCCTTTTCGAATCTTGAAAGTATTTTCAAATAATGCTTACGAGATAGAAGAATTAGCAGAAGATCGTAGAATCTTAAGGGTAAATGGGAAGTATCTAAAGAGATACAAACCAAGCATGCACGAAGTAAAGATTGCCAAAACGTAGATATTTAAGTAACACTACGTAAGCCAAAATGGTCAAATTTGCGCCAAAATGGCTCTGTGACTAGGAAGCATTTATAAATAAAAACACGGCAAAAGATCTTCATTAATTGAAAAGCGAAGAGTACAAGCGATTTTGGTCCATATAGGACATCAAAGACTACAAAAGTGGAGCAGCAAAAAGAAAAGAACTTAAAAAGGAACTATCCTTTAGTTCACCCTCTGTTCTAAATCTTCCAAAGATAGCGGATGAAGACCCTCTGCTTCGAACATGTTCATACGACCCGAGTCCCGCATCCTTCGCACCACACCTTTCCTGAGGAACAAGTAAGATAAAACCTCCCAAAAGGAAGGCAGCTGACTGAACCCTCGCGAGAGGAAGTTAAAGCAACAGTTTCCACAAGCCGTCTGAAGATCAACAACGGAAAGTTGATCTTCTCCCCTCGCAAAGCACAGGAGATGAACTCCAAATCCTCCACCATAATCTGGTTTTCATCACAGCTTCGTGGATAGAAGTTACCCACTAGAAGTTGATGCCAAATCCTAATGAGTTTGGCGGTGTAAGGATCATTCTCCATGAGACTCACCAACAGAACAGAAGTGGTCATGGTGAAACTGTTATCATCAAAGGTTTCCCCAGTGTTACTGCAGCGCAACAAATCAGAGATGGTGGAAGGCGTGATAGATATATCAGCCCCTCGAATGTTAGAAACTATAGTAGTTCGTCCTTCAGGATCAATGCGTAGGTACGCAAACATCCAGAAGTCAGCAAGCATCTTAGGATAAACATTTCCTTCTAGGATTGATAGGTAAAAACCCATCTCCTGATTCTGGAAAAGGGCACGAAGGCTGATGCGATGCCTGATGAATTCTTCTGGGCAAGGTTTGAACTCTTTTTTGATGAAAGTTACAATGTTAGCATAGGTCAGGTTGTTGTTGAGTGCCATGCTAAGAGTTGAAAAAAGTTTGAAGTTGAAAAGAGCGCGAGAAGGAAGAGGAGAGTTCTGAAATGAAGGGGTAAAAAGAGTGTGAAGAGAAGAAAGGGACACTAACCCTTTATATAGACAAGAGGAACGGTAAGGAAACGTTTTTAGTTTTAAATGATTGATTAGACTGCATTTGGTGTTTCAGAGGGAAGTTATGATCACCGCCGTTTCCCGCCCTTGGAAGTTGGAATGTAATCATAAAACTGATGCACGCACGTCTTAAAGAGACGTTTAAGAAGAAATGACGTCAGCAAATAATGATGATTACAGCTAAGGGAAGGAGAAACGTCAAGTCTAGGGTTGCGAAGGGTAATCGAGCCACGTGAGGCATTTATTAAGATTACTGTGGCGTAAAAAGAAAAAAGATATCGGCAAGATTGTGAAGTATGGCCAAACATTTACCATTGATCATTTCAGAGTAAAATGTGAATACATAGAAAGACAAGTTTGCATATATTCTGAAAAGGAACGATTACAAAACAAAGGATCGGTGCTACAAAGAAAAAATACAAAGCTCGAAGACAATTAATTAAAATCCTTGGGAAGGCTATCTTTGATCTTTGAATATTGAGCCTCCCACGAAGACATACTAAGCTCGAGTAATGCTTGTTGCCTCTTTAACTCTTCGATCTCTGGCACCAATTTCTGCGCAACTTCGAAGTGTTGGATACCCAGCCGTGCTACTTCAGCTATCTTCAGATCATTGGATTGGTGAATAGCTGCTTGGCGAGACTCGGCTTCTTGTATCTTCTCTTCAAGTTTCTTAATCTCTTGCTTCCAAGATTTTATATTTTTCTCACACTCATCATATTCTTCTTGTTTCTTCAGACGCTCCATCCTAAGAGCGTCATCCTTGTTGGTTGCCTCAGTGGCAGCTTTCCATGACGAACTATGAGAGGCCATTTTTGCAGCAAGCTGTTCATTAACCTTGTTCTGTCGAAGAATGTTAGCCTGAAGCTGGTCGAGTAATGAGCCCAGGAGTACAATCACATCTGAAACCTCTTTCGGAACCAGGAGTAAATCCACTTTTTTCAAGAGTTGTTTTAAGCCATGACATTTCATGGAATCCTTGCTTAAGAATTCGACGAGGTTCGTTTCGAAGAATTTTTCCCTTATTTGATGAAGGAGGCTGGAGATATCCTCTTTGTCTCCAGGTTTGGTCTGAACAGTGGGAGAAGCTTCAGACGTGAGAATTGAAGTGCTATCCATGGTCATCATGGTTTTGAGAAAGCCGAGAGGATCAGTTTGTTTAAGTTGCTCCAATTCTGAAGGACTAGGTATGGGTGGAGTAGTTTCAGGAATATCGACAGTGTTGAAACTTGAGTTTCCACAGGGGTCTGTTTCGACTAACTTGGAGGTTTCTTCTTCGACACCTTGATCAGATACGGTGTCCTCACTCCCAATCGATGGCACCGCTGCATTATCTTCGCCTAGGAATTGACCCTCCTCACCCATACACGTGTCTTTGCGAATAGGAGGAGAATCATCAGTCGAATGGCTTACTTCAATAGGAGATGCAGTATTGATAGTGGCAAGAGGAGTGACATCTTCAAGGACTGGTGAAAGTACATGAGAGATGTGCTGAGAGGCACCTGCAAAATGAGAAAATATGGGTAATTATAGTGCAAGAGTTGCAGGAAAATTATTTGATTTAAGCAAGAGACTTCTTGGCTCACCTTGGGGATTGCCAAGGTCAATTGCAACATTGAAAGAGTTGAAGTCAGAAGTAGCGGTTCCAATATCATCCTGAAATCATAAGGTGACGTTAACTTAATCATTCGAAATAAAATTCATAGAAATGATTATGTTGTAAAGACCCAGATACCTTAGCTGCATTAGTGGCTGGACTTGAATTATGGCTTTCCATCACTAGAGCGTTACTAGTGGCTTTCAAAGGTGATTCTTCAGAAGGCGCTTTATCACTCGAAGAGGTAATCTTCGAAGATCCAGGTTTCTTCCCTTTGCCCACAGGAGTGGTAACCTTTTGTTTCTTCTTCGTCCCTTGTCTGGTACGAGGGGGAGATTTGTCGTCCCCATCTGACGCAGCATCTGGAGTAGCAGTTGGAAGAGTCTTTCGCTTCGAAGATGTCGGAGGCTTCGAACTCTGAAGGGGACAAAATACATTAGAAGAGAAAATGAGCGTTATCTGTAAGACGTGCAAAATTGGAATTTGAAGGACGTGTGTACCGTGGGTTTCACATCAGTTGTGACAGAGTCACTCTCACTTGGTTTCTTGCTCTTCGAGGCCTCAGAATCTTTCTGCACAGGAATGGTTTTAGCCTTTCTCCTGTGAGCAACAGCTGTAACAAAGATGGAAATTATTATCTTAGTGAGGGATAGAAAAGTCAATCTAAAATTAACTAGACCCAAACCTTCGGGTATTGGAGTCAAGACACGAACGTGTTTAAGAACTATATGAAGATGCCCTTTGAAAGTATCCAGGGTATGCTTAGTCGGGACCACTCGTTCAGCGCGTTTTTTGGTACTCTCTTGAAGAATTTTGAGAGCATTCCCACACACGAACCAGTCTGGGAAAGGAGGACTTAAAGCCACACCAAAATCAGCACTTGGTAGTGGAGGGAATTTTGGAGGATTAAGTTTAAATGCCACTTCATAACGTAGTTCTGGTCGAACAGACGGGGGAAATTTTAACTTACCCAGTTTTGCAGAAAACTTTTCACGTAAAGTAACAGCAGCTTCGCGAACGGTCCGACTAAGGTCATCAGGCCTGTAAATAGTTTCAAAGAACTTTTGAAAGGCTTGGATTTCTTTAATATGAGTTGAAGTACCTTTGCGGAATTTATCCTGCACAGCAGCAAAAGCTTCAGTTAGTTCTCGAGTAAGGCCTTCGACATCATAGATGTGTGTGGTATAATAATCTGCCCACCATTGTTGAAAATCTGGTGTGGTATAGAAAGCAGGTACAAAAGAGACAGGTGCAAGTTTGAAAATATCAGTATATTTGGCTATTTTCACTTCACATTCCTCTTCGGTTAGGTATAAGGTGCGGAAGCACATGTGGTTCCTTTTGTCATACAAGCACTTGGGTTTCACTTGGACCAAGCCAAACTGTCTCGACACAAGATTTGGCTGATAGCAAACAAGGATGTATTGACCTTTGGAAGGTCGAAGGCGATAATAGAATAACCTTGGGATAAGGAAAGCTTCCCAAATAGCCAGAGATTCAGCTTGATGTTCCGGAGATGTTACATGAAACTCTCGAGTAAACCATTCAGGACCCACAGCTCTTCGTACGAATGGGGCCATTGAAGAACTGAACTGGTAACGTTTAGCAAACATCATTATATATGCTAAAAAATGTTCACGAAGTTTCCCAGTCTCTTCTTTTGGGGTCAGCAAGGCCAATCGAGTCCCTTCGACAGTTCGATCTTTGATTTCTGGAAGTTCTTCGTTAACGATGCCCCGGAATGGAAGGTGAGCCTTGAAAGTGGCATTAAGCCATAGTTGTAATAACCAGAAGGGACCAGCGAAAAGAAGAGATCCTGTTGTGTAAGTCTTTACAAGGTCTACGACTTCACTAAGGTTTTCGTAAAGAAATCCTAGAATCAATTCGCTCAGGTTCAGTTTCTTTCCATCGTGTAATTGATTAGCCATGCATAGATATCTTTTTGCTAATTGTATGGATCGAGAGCAGAAAACACATCTCGAAAGCCATAGTGCCAAAAAAGCAATATGCTCTACGTCAGAGACCTCAACATTTGTCTGATCATGGTATTGCTGGATGAAAGCAGTGTAAGTAACTGTGGCTTCATTGAAGTTGATGGTATCAACATCCGAGACATTAGGGTCAAAAGTTTCACCAGTCGGTCGAAGCCCTGTGATGGCAGCTACATCGAAAAGGGTTGGAGTAATCATTCCGCATGGGAGATGAAAGGTATTATGAGAAGCGTCCCAGAAATGGATTGACGCTACTAACATGGTTTGGTTATACTCTAAACCAGTTTTAGACAACTGAATGAGATCATAAATCCCTAATTCTTGCCAGAAAGAGGCCTTTTGTTTCTCTACTTTGTTCAACCAAGAATAGTATAGTTCTGGATCTTTTGCTAAAGGGATTGACCTAAAAACCCTTACAAAATTGGTTACATAATCTAACCTAATTTTCTCTAAGACTAGGGGAGGCGTAGTCGAAGCTTCTCCTGTAGGGTTAACATCTTCTGAGATGGGATTACCTTTGTCATCTATTTTTATCTTGCTCACCAGAGGCCTAGTTTTATAATACGCAGGAAAGAATTTATCTGATGAACTGTTTTCTCCTGATAATGGGCCCATGAAAGCACAAGTATTTTCAGAAAGTTCAAAAGGGATAATTACCTGAGAAGCGTAAATAGCGTGTTCTTCCGCAGTATTCGGTTTGGGTATGTATTCCTGATTCCCCAGTTGTGTAGGTTTCTGAAGCTTCAGAATTGGTTGGAGAACATTTGAAGAAGACGCCATTGAAAAATGTTGATTTGAGGAAGAAGTTTGAAGAAACTGAGTACGTTGTTTTCTGGAGAGAGTTTGAATGGAACTGAAGGAAAAAGAAAGGAAGAGACTAGGTATTTAAAGGTTTAACGGGAACCCTTTCAAACCTTTTGGGTAAAAACTAGAGGACACGCGGCAAGTGTTGATTTAATCCAACGGCGGTCGAACAGTCACCAGCTTTATTCCTAGGATATAGGAGTAATGATCATAAAGTAAGGTCAAGACGTGGGAACACAACTGTTGAGAAGACGTTTCTGAAAGTGATAAGACGTTTTGGAATTAGAGTTTTAATTGATTATGACGTCAATTATTAGTCTTGGGACTCTAAGAAAGTAAAACGAAATCCCATCGTGGCAAGAAACGCCTATTTCTTTCGTTTATGGAAACAGGCATTTATTGGGGGCAATTTGTTGGCTGGAGATTTCGTTTGGGAAGATTAACCTTCGAAAGCTTGAGTTCGAAGAATGATGGTTAATGAAGACCATCTTTGAAGATTTAAGAATGGCTACTGACGGCCATGTTTTAAGAGAAATGTCTAAGTTGGGACGAAAGAGAGGAGTGTTAATGCTAGCACAAAAGGCACTTTTTGCCAAGACTTAGACAATTCGCGGAAAATTGCATGAAGTACTGAAGCTTAGTGTATTTCCGCATTAATTTCGAATATAGCTATACTACCACGCGTCGAAAAGGACTCGAGCAGGAAGATTTGAATTGCGAAACGGTTTCCATAAACTGCACATCGACAGATGGCGTTCCCAGGGTTCTCGTGGATAACGTGGCATTAGATTATTGTACGACCGTTAGGGTCGAATTTAGTATAAATAGGAGTCTTAATGATAGGATTTCGTGTGTTCATTTTGTACAAATTACTCACATATCGCTCAAGTATCAAGTGTTAAGAGAAAGAGTTCGCTGAGAAATGTACGTATGACACCATCAATTTGAATACATGTGTATTTACTTTATCAAATGTCTTTTAATTTCTTTACTTCTCTTTCCCTGTTCATGCCTTTACTTTCAAAGTCATTTAATTTCATGCACGTTACTTTTCTTGCAATTTAATATTCTTGCAACTTACATTCTCGCATGTTAATTTTCTTGCAACTTACATTCTCGCATGTTAATTTTCTTGCAATTTACAATCTCGCAATTTACATGTTTCTCTTATTACGATTTATGTTTCGAAATTACACTAACTTATGCAATTAGCGTTGTATCGAACGATTAACCGTTTGAACATAAGTTTCTTGAAATCAAAACAAACAGGTATGAACCAAATCACATCAATAAACCTTTTGTTTGACTATGTCCTAGGATCAATCTAGTCGATCCTGCGAGTAACCAAATCATATTTATTATAGTTTGGAAGACTAGCGGTTGTTTACCGGAAATCACCGTAAACACCCAACAAACCTTATCCTGCCTCAGGGAACTTTTCGGAAATGAACTTCCGAAAATTGGAGGCAGAGATGTATATTTCGGAAGTTCATTTCCGAATTATGCAGAAACAGACATAAATTTTGCATTTTGTTGATTGCTTAGTGTGTTGTGTAAATTGAACAAATGGAATTCACATTAAACATAAATTAGACAAAGATGACATAAAACATACTTATATTATATATGTATTGAATCGGTCCGATTTTACATGATAAACAACAATACATACAAAAATGGTCATTACAAACAAAAAACGATCCGGAACGAACTAAAATTCACCGAACCAATCGGTGGATCCTAAGTCCAAAATAGGCACGTTCTTCGACCGCTCTCTATTTTGCTCGCGCTCTTGGCTCATCATTTCTTCAAACTCCGCCATTCTTGAAACGAAAGGATCCGGCCAAGTCTCCGCCTCATTTAAACGATGTGCGGTCCATTGACAACAAGTAGCCGGTATAGGACACCCCGGTTTCAAAAACACTTGGACGAAGTGCCACGATCGTAGATACCCGATGCATATGATCCGACCCGACGAGTCCAATGGCGATCGACTATGAAGTGGAAAGAAAGTCTCACTTAGTCCAAACCTCGTCAAATCGATGCATACAATATCATATGCACTTGCTATTAGATGACCCATATCGGGGAATGACATCCACTTCGAAACCGGAGCGATACCGGTAAGTGATGGAACAAGTGAATCATGAATTTTCGCAAACTTTTCTTGATTTTCATATAGTCGGCCGTAGATGTCCCGATACGAAGTCAACTCCGCAAGAAGTTCCCGTCGGACTAAAGTGTGATTATTTTCCCCTTTACCGAGCAAACCCGCAACGGCCCGATATCCACAATTGCCGTCGCCTCCAACATCAACGATGCTATCGATATATTTGTGCATAAAAAGTGGCATCTCATCAATGTAGACAATGGGTATTTTTTTATCGGCGGTGTGCGAGGTGCCTTCGAAATACGGGCACCTTTGTTACCACTACACTTGGACATCGGTGTCGGTGAATCCGGGAACGATGCATCAACATGTTCAAAGTAGGAAGGAGATCGTTTTGTTGATATGTCATCTTGTGTAATTTTGGACTTTTTCGGTGCACCTTTCGTCTTAACCGGTTGAGATGGCGGTTTCAAATCGGTGGTCTCCGGAAATGCGATTTTTCGCAATTGTTCTTTTATATGCATTTTCGTTGTGTCATCCGCTTTAGCAAACTTCTCCATTATCACTTCCAACTCGTCAGAGATGGTGATTTTGGAGTCATTTTCTTTCGGCGGGTCAAAATCATCAAAACGAAGCTTCTTCCAATGGTCGGCTACCTCATCCATGCGTATTGGTGAATTCAACTTCTTTTTTGCAAGTATACAAGCACATGGAAGGCCGTATGTCTTTCTAATGGTGCACCCACATAATGAACTATCGGGCCCCGTGGTCTCCGACCGCTTAGCTTCATGAAACAAAAAATTCAAACCCGTTCGAGATATGTTGTAAATCAATTGGGAGAATAGAATTTGGCCCTTATACCGGTGTTCCATAACCGTCTTGCTCCGACCGAACGATGTTTGAATTTCATTGTGTTGATTTTAGAGCATTTGGTTGATGGTGTCCCATCCCCGACACAAATCTCCCTTGCTATCACCCAACCACCTCTTGAAGACCGCATGTGCGGATTCAACTCGGTTAGTCGTGGTGCAACCAAGATGTCTAACTCGATTTGTCCAAGCGCACACGACTTTTTCTCTAACTTTTTCAAGAATGGTGGATTCAACATAATGACAAAATGTCTTAATGGAACCACACAAAGACCTAAAGTGTACCAATTTCTCGGTATACACCTCTTCGGAGTATGCATCCAAAATTTCCCTCCATGCCGCCATTATCCTATCGACCACAACACGGGCTTTGACAACTTTACCATTTTCATCCGGCCTATCTTTTGTCCCAACCGCGGGTTTCAACTTGCTTCTCACGTTGCAAGTTATGTGATACCGACAAAGTAACGCGGTAGATGTCGGGAAGACGGTATCGACCGCCTTCATCAAAGTATTGTCCCGGTCGGTGACAATGACGTTTGGCATAACCTCTTGATCAACTAACAAAGACTTGCAAATTCCCAAGGCCCATGTAAAGTTGTCTTCTTTTTCACACTCCAAAAAAGCAAACCCGACCGAATAAGTCTTGTCTGTCGAGGTCACACTGACTATCTCTAGAAGAGGAAGCCTATATTTATTTGTCTTGTACGTCGAATCCATGACTAGAACGGTTGGAAATGTGTTGAATAATTTGATACTTTCGGGATGAGTCCAAAAAATATCACGCACCGTAACTTTGTCCTCGAAAGTTCGGAAGCTTGAAACATATTTGTTATCGCCTAATAGTTTCAAAAGTTGTTGCATTTCCGACCGAGGACCCATATTCAAAACTTTGAGATTGTGCCGTTCATTGTAAACTTGCTTGATATTTGAAACGTTATCTGGTTTCTTACGCTTCAAATCGGCAAGTATGTTGCGAGACGCCACTTTGACTATCGTTAAGTCCGATATCACATTTCTCTCTTCGCGGGACAAACGACACGCCATTGGATGTCCGTGTAACTTGACATTCAAGGCATGATTATGAATTCCACAAATTATGGTTAACCGCCACAAATCATCAACCCTCCGAGTAGCACGCAACTTAAAGGGACACCCGCACTTTCTCGATCCCGTGTCCTCGTGTTTTAGCACCCGGTTTGATTGTACATAACTCCCACCCCGTTCACAATTCAAAACAACGAAAGCTTTCCACCTACTATTTCCGTTGTCCGACCTTAAAATAACAATTCCAAATCCATGTTTGCTAGCTTCCTTCCGAACCCAATCAATCAATTGTTCGCGACTATCGAAGCTCCGATCATTTGTAAATTCTTGCCGAACATCAACCGCGTTGATCATAGGATTCACGTCGATAACATGATCGTTATTAACGTTGACAACTACTGCGTCATCGTCTTGCACAATGTTGTCCGGATGCACCATACCTAACAAATGAAAAAATTATCAAAAGTTGGCCAAAACAGTTTTTTTTTTATTGCCAGGGCATATTTCGGAAGTTCATTTCCGAAATTTGTTAGGTAATATATTTCGGAAATGAACTTCCGAACAATTTCAGTTTCAGCATAAATTTGTTCAATCAATGTAGTGAAATAGGGGATGAAATGAGTGATGTTTACCTGAAATTGTAGCTTTCTATGCTCCCTTTAACGTGATCAACGGTTTGAAACTTGATTTTAGGACGAAAAATGGATGGAGATTCATTGGATTTTGGAGAGGGTTTGAAAAAGTTTTGGAGAAAAATGATGAAATGGTGAAGGAGGGAAATTTGTATATGCAGCAATATTTTCGGAAATGAACTTCCGAAAATATTCACGGTTTTGAATTTTTTTTTTACTTCGGAGATGCATCTCCAAAAACACCACTTTTTTGGTGTTTTCGGAGATGCATTTCCGAAGTAAAAAAAAATTCAAAAAAAAAAAAACTTTGGAGATGCATCTCCGAAGCAGGAGTAGTTTTGGTTTTTCGCTGGGGGTGACCCCATAAGGAGGTGGGTAAAGAAGTGGTGTTTTCGGAGATGCATTTCCGAAGTCAAAAAAAATTCAAAAAAAAAATAACTTCGGAGATGCATCTCCGAAGCAGGGGTAGTTTTAGTTTTTCGCTGGGGGTGACCCCATAAGGAGGTGGGTAAAGAAATTTTCTTAAAATAAATCACCCTTACAATATTTGAACATAACATGAACATGGTTATGGAACCTGTTTCCAAAAACGCAACATATACTGCAAGATTTCTTTACAAATTGAATTAAGAGATAAAAAAAACAACATCAAAACATGGTAGTCAACCTTATCTCTTTCTACTCAACGTTAAAAGGAAATTTCTCTTGCTCTTTACAGTAGCCTATATATTTTAAATAGCACAAGAAAAAAAAAACAAGTTAAACACACTAAAGCAAGCAATCGTAAACGTCATTAGAGTTGATTCATGGATAACAGACAGCTTTAGCATGTTCCAAATGCACATGACACTTCTTTGCTTGACGCAACTATACTTTCTGATTACCTTGAAGTCAATTTCGTCCATAAATTCTCGCATTCAAGTGTTTGTTTCGTCATGACCGAAAAGAAAAGGCCACTTACAGTTCATATAGAAGACATGTATTTGGTTCCTAAATGGATCTTCTCAATTTAATACTTTTAAAATACTTTTGTGAGATATTGGATCGAACTTTAGTATGGTCAGAGGGTAGCTTTTTGGTTCGATAGGATTAAGCATGAAGTCGAACAACTCACATGCTGGTGTCGAAATTTGCATGTTGTAGTCGAAGATGGATCTAACATGCAGGTGTCGAAGATGCTAGGGTTGTTAGCATGTTAAATTAGGTTTTAGTGTTTAAACCCTAATTTATTAAGTTAGCTTGTTTATTAAGTTAGCTTGTGTAATGGCCCTTGTGAAAAAAACTCATTAGTTAGTATGTTAGGTTTTATTATAAATAACATACTAGTCTCTCATCATTGTATGCTGCAAATCCTAATTTGGGGTGAGAGAGTTATTTGTTATTCTTGTAACTTGTAATCTTGTTTTAAAAAGAAAGGAAAGAATAGCAGTTATAACCAATTCTTGTGTGTCATACCCCAAAATTTACCAGATACAGTTCGCGTCTTTTAATTAAGGGTGTTAAAATTAAGAGCCATGGGGTTTAGGATATCTATTGTTAAACTCGACCTCTTATAAAATTCCCGTATAAATTGGTTGGAATAAAATAAAAGTTAATTAAATAATTTTATAATTTTAATAAATTGTTTAATTGTTTTTGTTTATTTAATTTTCTCCTCGATCCGACTATACTTATTAGTCGCATTGGCGAGAAATAAATTTTAATCTAATTAATTTATTTGTCCATATAAATTTTGATTTAACAGGTTATTGGTTAATTCTCTCCTCGATCCGACTAAACCTATTGGTCGCATTGGCGAGAGATAAAAATAATAAAACGTAAAAAAAACTAAATTCATTATCGTGTAATAACCAAATCTATTGGTTATGAGAGGTAATGATTAAACATGAAATTAATTACCCGATTAAAATACACTTTATTTGCTATTCGTGACGATCGAATCTATCAGTCAGAATGGTTAGCAATACTTTTATTCGTTAATTATAATGATCAAATCTATTGATCATCGCACCTGACGAAAACACATCAAATCAGGGTTGTACGCCCAAATCTTAAAACACTCCCTCAAACTACGGATTTTCATCACTTCGATCAGACAACTCAAAATGCCTTGCAAACCACAAAACTCAAAACTACGATAGGTAACTCAAAATACCTTCAAAACAATTTCATAATCAATTCTAAGGCGTACAACCCTGTCCCCGAACTACGTTGACTCTGATTCTCCCTAAGGAGATACGTAGGCACTTGGCAACAAGGCGAGTCCCCTTCCCCAAAACCTCAATTCAGTCAAATCTCACTTTTCACCCTATTCACTTCTTTAGCTATTAAACCTTAACATTTTTAGCCATAAACCTCACGACGCTCTAAAGCTACAAACCTTGAATTCAAAACATTAGGAAAGGGTTAAGGGTGCCTAACACCTTCCCTTGACCTGATTATAATAACTTACCCAGATTTCTTAACTGCGTAGGGTTTCCTATTCGCCCTGGTAGAATAGGTGGCGACTCTAAAATCTTTATGTTTAGGGCAGGTTGCTACAGCTGACGACTCTGCTGGGGATAACTAATGGTGAATTATTATGCTCCTATAGGTTTTGGCAGGGTTTAGGTCTTTGGCGAACTTTTTTAGGGTTTGGCTAATTTTCCATTTTTAGGGTTTCGGATTAGGGTTTATGATTTTTTTATAAATATTTAAATATTATTTATTTATTTATTTGCAATCTTATTTATTCGCTGCAATTCATTTATTTACCGCAATTCAATTAAATGTTTATTTATTTGAATATGTGTTATTTCATTGTTTTTTGGGATATATAAATTGTTGTTAAACCTAAATGTGGGAATTGTATTTAAGACCAGAGGGGAATTACATCGCCTACGAGTCTTATTATAATTCCACTCAGAGTGGGTTGAATATCCAGAAATGTCTGATACGAAGCTTGACTTTGTTGAGGGCAGGACTTGGTATTTAGCTGATCTCTCTGGGAACCTACCCCTAAAACTCGAACCTCATGGATAAATGAGTTGTTCTAAAATCCAAAGAGACAAAAATTCTCGGCGGCTACGAACGACCCCATGAGACCTTCTAGAACATACCAATGGGAAGGGTAAGCACCCTAAGCCGTTACGTCGAACCTATGAACCTAGGGCTTATGTGCTTATGTGTTTAATCGTACGTTTTCATTTTTTTATATCATATAATTGTTGCATTCATCATACATCATGTGCATTCTTGCATCATGTCTTATCCACACAAAAAAATAATAAGAAAGAAAAAAGTGGATTTATTATATTTAATCAACAAATGCGGATAAGACATAAATACGAATAAAGCATATCATTCATGGCATGCACATCATTTTCATGGCATTTGAAAGAAGATTTCTCTTTTATCTCTAGAGCAAGAGACCATTGGGAAGGATAAACTAACATCCCGATTGTCTTATCGGACAAGATTTCAGCAAAAGAAATCGATGGATCAGCTAGAACAGAATCAAGGCGCCCTTCGTGAGGAGGTGAATCAACTAAAGGTTAGTATGGAAGAGGTTAAAGGAGGTATGACTCAAATGCTAGGATTCATGAAGGCCCTCCTAGATAAACAAGAAAAGGCAAAAGAGGTTCAGTCTGGGAATACCCTGGTTCAGGATGAGATCCCCAACAACAAAAACCCGCTGCTAGGATTTGTGGCAGGCTTTGGCCCTGTTAAGGACAGACCCCAAGTCCGATCTATTAGGAGAGCTATCCAATTCCAAGAGAAAGGAGAGACCTCTTAAGAAGGATTTGTTCCCCCTCCACAGACGAAAAGGACAACCCGCACAGTTTGCATTCCTGCTAACAATATCCATGAGGATGACGATTACCTGGATCGACAATATGGAGTACAAGAGGTGGACAACACAGACTAAGCACCTCAGACGCAGCAGTCTATTCCCAACTCTAGGGAAGACTCCAAGGACAATGAACAAATCAAGGCGCTAGAGGAGAGACTAAAGGTGGTAGAAGGATACAATGTTTTCGATGTGGATGCCTTCGAAATGAGCTTGGTCTCAGACTTGACTATCCCACACAAATTCAAGATTCCCGACTTTGAGAAATACAAAGGACTCACATGTCCGAGGAACCACTTGCGCATGTATGTGAGAAAAATGGTTGCCTATGCCCACGATCAAAAGCTGATGATACATTTCTTCCAAGATAGCTTAAGCGGTGTCGCACGCTCGCGAAAAATGAACAGAGTCGCCACCAATATATTTATCCCATAAGGGAAAGGAATATCAGAAAACCTAACAAAGGAAGGAACAGGGTCTTGCGACCAGAGAATCAAGGTACGGGAGTCGGTTACGCAAGGGGAAGGTATTAGCACCCCTCGCGCCCATCGTACTCGATGGTATCCACCTATGTCTGTTTCTATCTAAAGGGTGTATACTATGTCTATGTCTAAATGCGAAATGAATGCAGAATGTAGGGAAAATAAAGAATTGTACTCGCACGGGCCCTACCCCGCTGCCTACGTATCCTTTTCAGGAATCAGAGTTACCGTAGCTCGGCTAAAGATTTTCTGTTTGTTTTTGTGTTTTTTAATTGGGCGGAGTCAACGCTCACGTTCTTGCATAAGGGGACAGACCTACGATGCGTTCGAACGGAAATGACATTGCCCTTAGGTGCCAACGAGGCAAAAGAAAAAGAAATGATTGGTTTGTGTCTTTTAGGGTAGATGAGTGATGAACAGTTCCCAATACCGGGCCACTCACCACTTTCTCTACTTTGTTTTAGTCTGAACCATTATTAGATGTTTCGAAGTGTTTTTGGTTGTGTATTTTTTTAAGGGAATTTACTTCACGATTCGAATCACATAAAATGTGTAATGATCGAGAAGCAGATTAGGGAATGAATCCCACTCACTTCCATCCCATTATGTAATGTTTGAGAAACAGATTAGAGAATGAATCTCACTCATTTCTCTCCCATTAATTAATGTTTGAGAAACAGATTAGGGAATGAATCCCACTCGTTTCTCTCCCATTAAGTAGCGACCGAGAAACAGATTAGGGAATAAATCCCACTCGTTTCTATGCCACTAAGTGATTGAGAAACAGATTAGGGAATGAATCCCACTCATTTCTCTATCACTTTCTCAATGTGATTCGCATCTTCCTTTTATTAAGTATTTTAAAGAGTTGAAAAAGAAAAAGAATGCAATAGGGAACTAATCCTAAATTCTATTCTGAGTTGTCTCTACAAGTCTAAATCCTAATGTTAACATGGGATAGATTTTAAAAGAAGCATACAAGTGGTATAACAACATAGGCCTAAAATAAGGCCAAAAATACAAACAACAAAGTCACACAACAATTATACAAAAAGTAGCATGGAAATGGTACAAAAACAATACAAGTACTAATGCAAAATTACACTAAAGTACTACTATTTTTTATAAGCCTTTTATGGGGGATTCCTAATTCAAGTCTAAATTGTACTTAAAAAAACCTACATTCTAATAAGTCTAAACTAGTATTTTTATTGTTTTTATGAAGTCAAAAGATTAGTGTCAAAATTAACCTATGGTCTACTTATTTTATGAGCCTTTTTTAATGTCAACGATCACCTAAAAATCTAACAAAATAATAAAGGTTTTATCATGTTTTTATCAATCTAAAAGTAAAAAACTATTGTGAAGTGAACTAAAATCTATCATTGATTTTATGCATTTTTTTTATTTGATTTAGAACATGATTAAGAGCTAAAAATAAAAGCAAAACAAAGATTAAAATGAAACTCTAATCTACACTGCAGGGGGGGTGCAATAGCAATTTTCTAATGAACTAAAACTAGTGTTAAGCTAAAACCGGGCCTGATTCGTGGGTGGGAAAAGCAGAAACGTCAGGCCCAGACATACAGACATGTGATAGCACAAGTAATTGGGGTGTTAGATCAGTAAAAGAGAAATAGGCCCAGGTACCAATTGATCCGTGACCCAAATAGGAGTAAAACAACACTTATTCAGCTTTTATTGCATTTGTTATTGTGACTCAACATGTGATGTATTATTATCAGCAACGTACATTAAGAAACGAACATACATATCAACTGGTCAAGTGCATTTAAGTGACTACAAAACAAAATATTTCTTGGACCAATCACAACTAAACACGTCATGATCTCATCATATGAATAAAACAAGATAGCAATATAATGGGAAATATGAACCAATATGGCTTAGCCACGTATGCCGAGCGGGAGGAGGCCATGAGGGTCATGCAGACGCCGGAGCTAGGGCTCCGGTCGTCTTCTCCGACCGCCTCACGGCGGAGCTACGCGTAAATTTCCAGAAATTGACAAAATTGATACCGTTCCACTCGGTTTTCAACACTAATTACAGATCTGGCCTTAGATTTTCATAAAATCTTTTGTAATACTCAGACTGAAGCTACAAAGTAAAGCTCTAGTTTCTAACATTTCTATGAAAATCGACATTGCTCATATCAATCAACTTCTGTGCACGCGTAGAACATGAGTACGACCTCAAAACGTAGCAAAGCGCAAGATAACAGCACATATCTGAAAGGATCAAAATCTTGCAAGAACAAAGAAAGAAGAACACATACACAATCATTGTCACGAACGTGTGAACTAGAATGAAAGCTTAACCAGATGCACGTATCATATTACACATTGCTAACATGCTATGAAGTTCCAGGATTACTTACTTGTTCAAGACTTTGGATCGAGATCTTCGGAAAACCTCTAAACTCCTGCTCTCTTTGATGCTAATCCGAAGTGGAACCGATGCTTTGACCTTGGGAAATAAACCCAAAACTCTTCAGTTAGATGTTGATGATGATGCTGAATGGACTTTGATGAGAGTGATCTTCATGGATTCACGGTAAATGACAATGAGAAGAGATGGTGGTGAGGATTCAGTATCGGTTTCCGGAGAAGAGGGAGGGAAAGATGGTGAAGATTCTTGGTGCTTGAAGCTAGAGGTTATGGCGGTTATAGGTTTGTTACAACTTGTAACAAACTATTTCCATGAAGGAAGTGAAGATGAAGAGAGAGAGAGAAAATGGGAGAGTGAGGAGAGGAAGAAAATGAGAGGGTTTGTGAACTGAGAAAAAGTGAAGCGTAGAAGAAAATGAGAGGGTTTTTTTTGTGAGTTTGTGAAGGAATTTTGTTTATATAAGGTGAGTGTGCACATGGCTTATGGTGTGGAGTGTTGCATTGGATGGTTGCTCCTCTACCCTTAGCGAACAAGCTTTGACCTTTGTAGTAGCTTTCCTTTGGCCTTTTAGTATGCAGCATCATGCATGTTTTAATATGGCAAGTGGATAATGGGGTTAGAATGTTGCAAGTTCCAACTTTTCCATGGTTAGGGTACCACCTTGGCATCTTTGTATCTTGACCTATAGGCACCCATTCGGTTGACTTCCATGATCATTGCAAAGTGGGAATGGGAGGTAACAATATTGGTGTTGGAAAGATTAAAAGTTGAAGTCAGGAACTTGTCCAAATATGCTTTGGAGAATGGAGATATACAGCTGCATTGAGCCCATGCGCGCGCAGCCTAAGACTAGGCCTGGTGCCTTTGCCAGTACACATTTCCCAGGGGCCTGACTTTGAGGTCACGTATCTCAATGATCATCGATCCAAAATCAATGATTTACAACTTATTGGATAGGAGACATGGGAGTGAAGAATTTGGCGCCAAGTGTGTGTTAAGGAGAGGCTTGTAACTTTCTACAAATTGATTTGAAAATGGCACACCAAGTGCTCGAGGGAATGCGTCGCACGTGGCCTGGGGTCTTGCTCATGCATCTGGCAATGTATGACTTGGCAAAGGCTTGATTTTAGAGCTTCATTATTGATTCAATACTCATCCAAATGGATTGATTCTTGTCTTATTATGTAGAGGGCATGGAGGAGAGTTGATAAGTGTCGAGTTTGTAATCAATGGACTCTTGTATTGCTCTGGAATCAACTTCGACGGTGACGCGCCACGTGGTTGTCAAAATGACTGCGTTGCCCAGCATTTTTTCTAAGTGTCATGACTTGGATCCAATGTATTTCTTCCAACTTCTAATCCCTTTATCTCTTCAACCACGCCTCGAATGGGAAAACTTTCAACTAGAGAGTTGTAGCATGCCATGATCTGAGCATTTTTTATGTTGGGACTTTTCTGAGATAATGACTTTTGACCCGTGCAAACGTGCTGTGAAGTAAGCTGACCAGCCATTCTTAAAATCTCAGAAAATTTCTAAGTGTTAAGACTTTCCATTTCTAGAATTTTTCTATTTTTGGATATTTTTGTCAAACTCCCGATTTTATCCATTCTTTGACTTTTCTTGACTGATTTTCCACCAAAAGTCAATATTGGACAGTTGACTTCTGACTTTGACCAAAAGTCAACTATTCTGATTTTTCCGATTTTTAGTGAAGTTCCCATTTAATCACTTTCTGACCAAAGGCACTCAAATGAACACTTCCGCAAAGTCATCCTACCACCATTCTTCATGAAATCAGCTCTTGATCAATGTGTTGACCAAAAGTCAACTCCCTCGACTTTGGTCAAGAAACCCTAATTCAGGAAAACTTTAATGAAAACATAGCCACATAATTACACCTCGGACCCTTATTTTCTGATCAGGAATTCTTTGCCATAAAAGCTCTTTCTTGCCAGTCTTTGAATGGTAACAATGATATGACTGCATGAATTGAATGACCTATATGAAATATGCGCATGAATGTGAGCCAGATAAATAGGGTAGGACAAATTTGGGGTATGACAGCTGCCCATATTTAATCGTCTTAAACCTGAAGGTGAGGTTGGCGCTAGCCTTTCGAACATTCAAGGTAGAAGAAGATTAAATATCAAGACCAGAAATTTGTCCTAAAGTGGAGATGGTGCAAATGTTATCCTTGTTTTTTGATTTTGTATCTGCTGGGGAAAGAGAAATTTTTGTTTTTCTGGTGGAGAAGTTTATGGTGAGTAATTGGAAAAACGGTGATAGCTTGTAACGTAACCAAAGTGCCAACACAAGGTTCTCAAAGGAAGTGATTGTTTCCTGGAAGTGGTCGGAGCAGAAGTATGTCTGGTGGAAAAATAGGATGGACAAGTGTTTTAAAAGAGATACAGACGAGTATCGACAGAATGACACACACGAGCATCCAAAGGGAGATACAGACGAGTACCGAAAGAAATGACACATACGAGCATCAAGAAGAGGACACATATCGAAAGAATGACACATACGAGCATCAAAAGGAGATACAGACGAGTATCGAAGGAATGACACATACGAGCATCAAAAGAAAGATACAGACGAGTATCGAAGGAATGACACATACGAGCATCAAAAGGAGATACAGACGAGTATCGAAGGAACGACACATACGAGCATCAAAAGGGAGATACAGACGAGTATCAAAGGAATTACACATACGAGCATCAAAAGGAGATACAGACGAGTATCGAAGGAATGACACATACGAGCATCAAAAGGAGATACAGACGAGTATCGAAGGAATGACACATACGAGCATCAAAAGGAGATACAGACGAGTATCGAAGGAATGACACATACGAGCATCAAAAGGAGATACAGACGAGTATCGAAGGAATGACACATACGGGCATCAAAAGGAGATACAGACGAGTATCGAAGGAATGACACATACGAGCATCAAAAGGAGATACAGACGAGTATCGAAAGAATGACGCATACGAGCATCAAAAGAAAGGTACAGACGAGTATCGAAGGAATGACACATATGAGCATCAAAAGGAGATACAGACGAGTATCGAAGGAATGACACATACGAGTGTTTGAAAAGCTTAGTAGATGGACTTACTGGGGATTGGGATACCAGGCATCGGCACCGTGGTTGGAGGAGATTTGCGATGTAGTAGCAGATATCAATCGGGGTTTGTATGGACAACACTTTATGTGGAGAAGCGCCATTGGCTTGATTTAGCATTGATTTGTATTATCTGGCTTATGCTTTGTATGCATGTTTGACTTTTTCTATGGCATAATGTTCCGCTTTTGACGGATATGTTACGCTTTTGAGGATGCAAATGCTATATGCAATGGATTCTATATGCAAAGAGTGCCAAATAAAGGCCCTCGGTGGAACCGGAGAGTAGGATCATTGGGGTCCGTTGCCTTGCGATCTTGAACCATCATCGTGAATTGATATTGGAACCCTACAGTACCAAAGATTATTGGTAACTGCGTTGAGGGTTGGAACATAACTCTGTTGGGGATGAAATGATTTTGCTCGACTTTCCTTACATCCTAAGCTGCTTGGGGAATCACGAGTTTTGAGAGACCACTCTTCGTGTGCCATGTGAAATAGGGATATGGACCTTTTCATGTGCTCCGTGCTCGCCAGTACTGATGAATTATGTTCTGGAACTTTCATGCGGGATGATGACGACCTTTGTGACACGTCATGAGTCAAGATGATGGCTAGAACCTGCAACCTGCACAGAAAACAACGTTCGGATGCAAATGGTGCCCCTTCGAGCACTTTTATGTTTACGTAACATCATGTTTCGTTTTGATTTTGTGATTATTGCCCCCCATGTTCTCAATGCAATGTTTAATAACGAATTAAATCACACCTCGCATGCGTAAAATGAAAAGACAGAAAGAAAGCTTTTGCATTAAAAAGATTATTTCATTGATGGAATGCCTGTGAACAGGCTTCTGTACAAGGAAGCAACTCCTAAATGAGGTAGTTGCGAAAAAGAAAATACAAACGCAAAGAGCGAAATGGCAAAGAGAAATGCTCGGATTTCCACTAAAACTGATATTGCTACAGTTCCCATATCCTCGATCCTCTCAATGCTTTGCTTCAGAAGGGTAGTGGTTGGATTGATCTGTCCGTTCTGCCAAGGGCGTATAGTGGTCTTTGTGAAGGATATTCAGACTGCAGCCTCTCGCTTGTGATCCCTAACTTTTGCCTGGATCGCCCTTTCGGGTTTTCAATCCAGCGGGATACCCCCTTTTGCCTAAGTCGCCCTTTCGGGTTTTCAACTTAGCGGGTTATTCTTTTTTTGTTTTATCCCTAATTTTTGCCCAAACCCTTTTTGTTTGCCGGGATGCCCTTATTTTTGCCTAGGTACGTCGACCTAGCGGGTCTTTTATGCGTAGTATTTTTTGACTGAGTCTGAATTGACTGGAAGCGGAACGTCTTCCCCATCCATCTTTGTCAGGATTAAAGCACCCCCTGAAAATGCTTTCTTCACAATGTATGGTCCCTCATAGTTGGGAGTCCATTTGCCCCTTGGATCGGTGTGAATTGGCAAGATCTTCCTTACGACTAGGTCACCTGTGTGGAATTCTCGAGGCCGAATCTTCTTGTCATACGCTTTCTTAATCCTCTTTTGGTACAACTGGCCATGGCAGATAGCAGATAAGCGTTTTTCCTCAATTAGATTGAGATGGTCAAGCCTCGTTTGAACCCATTCTGTTTCATCGAGTTTGGCGTCCATCAAGACTCTCAACGAAGGAATTTCCACTTCGACAGGTAGTACGGCCTCCATGCCGTAGACAAGAGAGAAAGGAGTTGCCCCAGTTGAAGTACGGACAGAAGTTCTATAGCCATGCAGAGCAAATGGCAACATCTCATGCCAATCTTTATACGTTCTAACCATTTTCTGGACAATCTTCTTTATATTCTTGTTAGCAGCTTCGACTGCGCCATTCATCTTTGGCCGATAGGGTGATGAATTGTGATGTTCGATCTTGAACTCTTTACACAACTCTGCCATCATTTTGTTATTAAGATTGGACCCATTATCAGTGATGATCTTGTTTGGAATCCCATATCGGCATATGATCTCTTTCTTGATGAAGCGAGTAACGACTTGCTTGGTCACGTTCTTGTAAGAAGCGGCTTCAACCCATTTGGTGAAGTAGTCGATAGCAACAAGAATAAATCTGTGTCCATTTGAGGCTTGTGGCTCTATCCGTCCGATCATGTCTATGCCCCACATAGCAAAGGGCCAAGGCGATGTCAGGACATTCAGAGGAGTCGGAGGAACATGAATTCTGTCAGCATACACTTGACATTTGTGACATTTCTTCACGTACACATAACAATCACCTTCAATCGTCATCCAGTAATATCCTGCTCGCAAGATCTTTTTGGCCATAGAATGCCCACTGGAATGAGTTCCAAAAGATCCTTCATGAATTTCCCGCATGATCAATTCTGCTTCGTGTCTATCCACGCATCTGAGCAAAACTGAATCATAGTTTCTTTTGTACAGGACGTCTCCTGACAAGAAGAATTTGGATGCTAACCTTCGAAGCGTTCGCTTATCACCAATCGTAGCATCTTCGGGATACTCTTGCTTCTCAACATACCTTTTGATGTCATAATACCATGGCTTTTCATCATACACATCTTCAGTAGTGAGACAATGAGCAGGGAACGCATGGGCGGGTTCTTTGTAACGGAGGATCCTTATGTCTGGCACTTCTTTTGGGGAACTAACTCTGAACATAGCTGCCAAAGTAGCCAAGGCATCTGCCAATTGATTCTCCTCTCGGGGGATATGATTGAAAGTGATTTCCTCGAAAGCCGGCAACAACTCCAAGACATAGTCCTTATAAGGGACTAAATTGGGGTGTCGTGTCTCCCAATCACCTCTCACTTGATGTATAACCAAGGCAGAATCCCCATACACCTCAAGGATCTTGATCCTCATATCAATGGCCGCTTCGAGACCCATTATGCAAGCTTCGTATTCTGCGACATTGTTTGTGCAATCAAAGCATATTCTAGCTGTGAAAGGGATGTGAGTTTGACGAGGAGAAGTCAAAACTGCCCCAATACCATGGCCCATAGCATTTGATGCACCATCGAACGTGAGAGTCCATCGCTCTCCTGGTTCGGGTCCTTCATTATCATCTAATTTCATGATATCCTCATCAGGAAAGTCAAACTTCATCGACTGATACTCTTCTAATGGCTGATGAGCAAGATGATCTGCAAGGACGTTTCCTTTGATGGCCTTTTGTGTGACATACTGGATGTCATATTCTGATAAAAGCATTTGCCATCGGGCTAGTCTTCCTGTAAGAGCCGGTTTTTCAAAGATGTACTTTATCGGGTCCATTTTGGAGATCAATAGAGTAGTGTGAGTCAACATATACTGCCTCAGTCGGCGAGCAGCCCATACCAAAGCACAGCAAGTTTTCTCGAGTAGTGAGTAGCGGGATTCACAATCGGTAAACTTTTTGCTCAGGTAATAAATGGCGCACTCTTTTCGACCAGACTCGTCATGTTGGCCCAGCACACACCCCATAGATCCTTCAAGCACAGTTAAGTACATAAGCAGCGGCCTCCCAGGAACCGGAGGCATGAGAATCGGTGGCTCTTGGAGGTACTGCTTGATCTTTTCGAAGGCTTCCTGACAATGATCATCCCAACGGATATCTTGATTTTTGCGCAGCAGTTTGAAGATGGGTTCACAGGTGTCAGTGAGATGAGAAATGAACCTGGCTATGTAATTCAATCTCCCAAGGAACCCTCGGACCTCTTTTTCATTCTTTGGTGCTGGCATATTCTGTATTGCTCTTACTTTGTCAGGGTCGACCTCAATCCCTCGTTGACTCACAATGAATCCAAGTAACTTTCCAGATCGCACTCCGAAAGTGCACTTATTTGGATTAAGCCTCAACTTGAATTTTCGCAAACGAGCAAACAATTTCTCAAGGTATACCAAATGTTCCTCCTCAGTTTGGGATTTTGCAATCATGTCATCGACGTACACCTCAATCTCCTTATGGATCATATCATGGAAAAGGGTCACCATAGCTCGTTGATATGTTGCACCAGCATTCTTAAGACCAAAAGGCATCACCTTATAACAATACGTACCCCACGGAGTGGTAAAAGTAGTTTTGGTCATATCTTCAGGAGCCATCTTTATTTGATTATAGCCAGAAAAACCATCCATGAAGGAGAACACCGCATACTGAGCAGTGTTGTCGACTAGCACATCAATATGAGGCAGAGGGAAATCATCCTTCGGACTTGCCCTATTCAAATCTCGGTAGTCAACACACATGCGTACCTTTCCGTCCTTCTTAGGAACGGGTACTATGTTTGCAATCCAAGGAGGATACTCACACACAGATAAGAAGCCAGCCTTCAACTGTTTTTCAACTTCTTCCTTGATTTTCAAAGCCATATCAGGTCGAGTTCTTCGTGGTTTTTGCTTTACAGGCGGACATTCTGGTTTGAGAGGTAGCCTGTGCATAACTATATCTGTGTCTAAACCAGGCATGTCTTCATATGACCAGGCGAAGATATCAACATACTCTCGAAGCAACTCAATCAACCTTCTCTTTACATCACTTTCCAAAGCGGCACCTATCTTGACTTCTCTCTTTGCTTCTTCTGTACCGAGGTTGATGATTTCTATGGCTTCTTGATGTGGCTGAATCGATTTCTCTTCTTGTCTCAAAAGTCTTGCCAATTCCTCGGGGACTTCACAATCTTCCCCACTATCCTCATCAGCTTGGTCAATTGGATTCTCAAGGATATCAGGACGTGGAACTGTAACATTATCATTTTTGATGGAATTCGAGCCAGATCTGCACGATGGATGATTTATGCCTTAGAATGCAACACATAAAAAGGAAAAAAGGGAAGCTTTGCCATTTTTGAAAAAGTTTTTGAAGTAAAAAAGCAAAAATGAAAGAAATGGAACAGTAATTGCATGCGAAGATATGATTTCATTCAATATTAAACAAACTGAAACAACATGGGGGCCCTTCTTTATACAAGTGGTCAAAATGCTTAGGGCGAAGCATATGACTTATCGAAACAAGAAAATTACATCTCCATGAAAGTGACTCTAGGGATGTCCAAGATAGTCCAATTGTTGAGTTCTTGTCCAGGCGCAGCATGGCAAATGAATTTGGAGAGATCTTCTTCATCATCATCATCCACGGCGAGAACTTGACTTCCAGAACTGGTGCTTGCACTGACGAACACTTGAGAAATGGGGGGAATCACCTTCTTTCCAGAAATTATGCTGAGCTGAGTAGAGGAAGATGGCTGATATCCAAGGCCATACTTGTCTCGCTTCTCATGAACATCAATCAGCTTGCCCCAAGCACTATGGGGAGTACCAGCTTCTAAGAAGGCCTTAGCATCGTTTAAAGACGAGAGGGGTGCTCCGAGTTCCTTCTTATTCTCAACCACGGGGAGTTTATCAACCGACACGATCTCTAAGGCCTGAAAAGGTGTCTCTTGTATCTCTCCCTCCACTTCAACATAACGGTACGACGCCAGATTATTGACAATCAAATCCTCTTCACCAGTGATCACAACAATCTTGTCATTCACAACAAATTTCAAACACTGATGGAGGGTAGATGTCACAGCCCCAGCAGCATGGATCCAAGGACGACCCAAGAGGCAAGTGTATGAAGGACTTATATCCATGACATAGAAGGCAATATAGAACATGTGAGGGCCAATCAAAACAGGCAGATCAATTTCCCCTTCTACGGACCTTCTGGAGCCATCAAACGCTCTGACACTCATAGTGCATGGTCTCATCATAATCCCATCCATACTCAGCTTAAACAAAGTAGTCTTGGGCATCACATTAAGAGAAGAACCGGTATCAATCAGAACTCGAGACAACACAGCATCCAGACACTTGACGGAGATGTGCAACGCTTTGTTGTGTGCTCTACCCTCAGGTGGAAGCTCATCATCAGAAAAACCCAAACAATTACCAGCAGCAATGTTGGTCACAACCCCTTCAAACTGAGGCACGGTAATGTCTTGAGTTACGTGAGCGGAAGCCAGAACTTTCATCAGAGCATCACGATGAGCTTCAGAATGTACCAAGAGAGACAAGATGGAGATCTTGGCTTGGGTCTGATCGAGTTGGTCAATCACTTTGTAATCACTTTTCTTAATGATTTTCAAGAGTTGCTCGGCATCTTGTGCATTACGTGTCACAGGGGGATCAACAGCAACTTGCTTTCCTTTTGCTTGTGTACTAGCCTCTTTATTGGTCTCTTTAGGAAGCGGAGGAGGGTCAGCAAAGATCCGACCACTACGGGTAATGCCACTAGTGCCAGTAATATTAGTGATGCCCGAATTACCCACTGGAGGACAATCATATTTCTTCCCTCGAATATACACGGCATTATAACTCCAAGGAACAGCCTTAGAATCATTCACAGGAGAGGGAATAATAGACGAGGTTGAAGGAGTCGAAGGAACATTTGGAACCTGAATAACCAATGGAGTCCTCGGAGCTTGAACGACCAAAGGAGTACTCGGAGCATGAATGACCAAAGAAGTGCCCTGAGTCTTTGATATCTCAGCAGGGTAGTATGGGATCTCTAAAGTAGCCACATCTTCGACAGGGACGACCCTTTCCACTCTAAGAACACCTTCGTCCATTAATTTCTGGATTTCCCCTCTCAGCCTAGTGCATTCCTCAGGGTTAGAAGAACATTGCAAGCAGTAATCATGTAGTTCACACAAAACCTTTTGTTGCATAAGATATTCTCTGACAACTGCTAGCGGGATCCTTACCTCATTAACATCACTCACTAGGATCTGATCATCACATAACTCAATAGCATGGGTCGCACCGGCATGAGGAGGCATGGGATTATTCTGCACATTAGGACCAGTAGGAGTGAACGAGATGAGCTTGCCATCGAGAAGATCCTGGACTTTCCACTTGAATGCCCTGCATTTCTCAATTGTGTGGCCGGGAGCCCCAGAATGAAATTCACAATGAGCATTCGCATCATACCCAGGAGGAAGAGGGTCGGGTGGAGGACCCATTTCGCGGAGTTGCACTAATTGACCAGCAAGTAATTGGGGAAGAAGCTGAGCATACGGCATTGGAACCGGATCTATACGCCTGTCAGGGTATCTTTGCCTCTGTGGACCTCTTTGACCTTGAGGCCTAGGATTCTGTTGGCGATTCTGAGAAACAGCAGCTTGTTGTTGTGGTACGAAAGGCTGTTGGGGTGCCATCCATGGTTGTGGAAGAGCGGCAGCATATGCTTGAGGGACATACGGACCTGGAACAGCATAAGGCATCGGATAATAAGGAGGTGGAACAGCAGAATATGCAGGAGCTCGACCTTGGTCAACAGAGGCAGTGCTAGTCTCACCTTCCTTCTTCTTCACAAACCCAGAATACGGCTTCTTACCATTACCACTTGAGTTGCTAGGATTAGTAACACCTTGAATGGTACCAGCTTTGACACAGTTCTCAACCCTCTCACCAATGATGACCACATCCGAAAAGGAAGGAGAAGTATTACTAACCATGTGCTGAAGATACGGCCCTTTCAGAGTCCCCATAAACAGATCAATCAACTCGCGGTCCAAAAGAGGAGGCTGGACACGGGACGCCAGTTCACGCCACCTCTGGGCATATTCTTTAAAAGACTCCTCAGATTTCTGCGACATATTTTGTAGCTGGGCACGGCTGGGAGCCATAGCAGTATTGTAGTGGTATTGTTTCAAGAAGGCGTCGACCAGTTGTCCCCAAGTACTGACATTAGACCTCTCAAGTTTCATGTACCATTCCAACGGGGCTCCAGTGAGACTATCCTGAAAGAAATGCATCAGCAGAGGCTCGTTCTCAGCATGAGCAGCCATCTTACGGCAGTAAGAACGAATGTGAGTCTCTGGGCAGGTGACTCCCTTGTATTTATCAAAATCTGGCACTTTGAACTTTGGGGGAATAACAATCCCAGGTACCAAGCACATAGCAGCAGTGTCGAAACTCGAAGTTTTAGCAACCTCAACAGCCTTAAGGCGTTCTTCGAGAGCTTGGTACATCTTAGCAGTCTCAGTCAACTCAGCGGTAAGATCATGTTCAAGATCAATAACCTCATGGTGGTCGTCCACTACTTTCAGTGTCTCATTAATAGGAGTCTCTTTAGTTTTCACCCCTCCGTCAGCAGAATTGGTAGGAGTATCTTTGACCAAACTAGCGACGCTTTTTCTGAGTTCATCCTGTCCTTGAACGACGGCATGGAGAGTCTCCATAAGTTGGGCCATTCTTTCCCCCATAACATCCATATCCCTACGGAGGGCAGCTTGATTCTGTTCAAATTGTTCCATGAATCTCTCGTTGCTCCTGGTGCGGTAAGGATGTAAGAAAGTCAGCTTCGTCGTCGGGAAAGAAATCTGTTGCTGAAAAGGACCCCAATTAGTCCCTTGTACAATAACCTGAAAAATGCAATGTGATAATGTGAATGTATGAGTGCATGTGTGCGTATGACGTGATGTGCCATTTTCAGAGTATCCAAGATTTAATATTGATCCAGAATAGCTAACAACGTGACAAAAGATAAGTATCAAGAAAAACTAGTTCTTTTTCATTCATAACAGAGATTTAAACTTGGGCAAGCCATACATCAACAAGATAGTTCAACAAAGGAAATAAAAGACCCCATCCAACAAGTCTGGTGGTGGTCGAGACATACAGACTTTAACATCAATCCATCTGAATATAAAACAGAGGTCCTCCTTGTCTGAAGTGCTCGTCACTCCACTTCTTAGTTTCATCAAACAGTTTCTTGGTTGCTTCTCGGTCTCTTCCTTTAAGAAGGCTTTGAATCACCTCATCTTTGCGAAACAAATGCCCATCCAACTTCTTGCAGCACTCCCTAAGTTCGTCACAACCCTTACATTCTGGGAGATAATCCTTCTCAGGTGCATTCTCCATATTTGCCATTTGATTTCTGAGCTTGACATTCTCTTCTGTTAGTCGAGCGGAGCGGAGGTGACTTCCTTTCAGCTGTGTCTCGACTGCTATTCTCTGAGTAACCTCATCTTCCAGTTTCTTTTTCATAGTCCTCAGCTGATATTTAGTCTCTTTTTCTAACTGGAGCTTGCAGGCCTTCAAGTCTTCTCTGTACTTTTGCTTGAGCTTCTCTTCTGCCTCTTTTATGGCCTTTTTTATGATCTTCTCGTTATCCTCGACAATGATAGTGGTAGCCTTTTCACCCTTTTCGGTTCTAGTCCTCTTTTGAACTCTGGAAGATTCTCCTTTCAACATTTTAACCTCATGTGCTAATTCAGCCCTTTTCTGATTCACCAAGAAGTACTCTATCTTAGCATCTTCCCTTTTCTCACGCAACCGGATGTTTTCCACATGTACCTGGGTATAGTCTTCAGCTGGCACGGTGGCAGTTAAAACTTCAGGTGGTTGTTCGTACAATGGTTTAACCTTCGGGAAAGGCAATAGGCGCTTCTTGACTCTATCTTTTACCCAATCAGTGTAGGCTTGTTTAGCAATGGCATTCTTCCCTCCCAAGGAGGTTCGGTCATCTGTATGAATACTATTCCAGGCGCTCCTCACTTTTTCTAGACCCTCTGGATCGGCCCCTTTCTTAAAGCAAACAGATTCAAATATTTCCTTGTCTAATGGCTTGTCCTTCAGTGCAAAACCCAACTGACGCAGCGCTAGCCTTGGATTGTAATTGATAACTCCCTTCGTCCCTATGAGGGGGACGTTGTCAAAACTACCACATCTAGTAATAACTTCCTCTATCCCTTTCCCAAGGTGATACCAAACGATGTCATTCGCCGTAAGCCCCATGATCCTTTGAGGCCATTTCTGTGAGTCTTTTGTTGTGACAAACGGTCCACTTTTAGGCAAGTGTGAAGTGAACCACTCGTATAACAACGACAAACAGCCTCCAACGGCTCCCTTCGTCCCATACCTGGAATGAACAGCATAATAAGTATCTGCCAAGAGAGTAGGCACAGGGTTTTGATCCATAAAGAGGCAAATGGCAGTAAGATCGACGAAATTCGGGATATTCGGGAACAACACCAAGCCATAGATCATAACAGCTAAGAGAGCATTGAATTCTTTCCATTTCTTCTCAATAACAAGGGTATCAGCTTTCCTCATCAGAAATTTAACATAGAATCCGTGGGTTCCACCATTAGGCTTCCAGTTATCTGTAACATCTTTCATGCTCAAATAAAGAGCACCAGCAATTCGGTCCATTTTCGGTTTCTCAGGTACACATACAAAAGGAATCCTGTGTTGAACCTTAATCTTGAGGATATCAGCATATTCTTCAAGGGTTGGTGCCAGTTGGTAATCAGGGAAGGTGAAACATCGTAACTCAGGATCGTAGAACTGAAGAAGTGTGTAGAGAGCCCATTCATCAACCCGAGAAGTTAACATGTGTAGGATATGACCATATGTTTTCCTGAACTCATCCAAGTTTTGCCCAGTAACTGAAGTGCTCAAACGAATCAGAGGCGTTATATCCTCACGGAAGAAACTGCAGGTGAAGGTGCGCCTAGTAACCTCTTTGGTAACCGTCACGTTGTTAGCCATTTCAAGTGAAGAAGATAATAACCTTGGATACCCTGAAAAAAATGGCATGCACATGAGAAATAATAATACTTCTTTTCTTTCTTCTTTTTTTTTTTTTATATCTTTTCTTTTCTTTTCTTTTTCTTTTCTCCTCTTTTTTTTTGAAAGGTAAATATGCCATGATGTAAATGATGCAATGGAAGTTTCCCCACATAGGAGAAGTGTGTGTGGCCTCTGGATGAGATCGGACGTTGCAGGATCAAAGGTTCGGCATAGGCACAGTGAAACCATAAGAACATAAGTCACCAACAGAACGGTCACCAACGGTACCTGTCATGTATATCCCACCCCACTCACAGGTGTAGTCTAGGTCAGGGTAGGTCAATGGTTTCCAGCGTTATCAGTTCTCCCGAAACACCATCATTGTCGCAAATACATGCCAACAACGGTATCTCATTTGAACCTCGACTGGTCGTGGGTCTCATGATCGCAATCAACAGAACCTGACATTCTGTTGGCGTCATGACTATCCACTCTATCCTAGGTATCCTATGTGTCACTCTGGCCTGGGTATTGGGCCTTTTACCTCATAAAACATCCCACCCAACCTGCAAAACAGAACAGAAGACCCCAAGGAACACAGAATATAATCCATATGCATGATGTGCAAACAGAAATAAACATGATATGCAAGCAGAAAAGTAAACATGCAAACATATATACAAGGTATAGACATAAAAACAAATAAACACCCAGTAAATAAACAAACAAACGCAGGCTAGGATCGACTCACTAAGGATGGACCAGCAACAGGTCTAGCAACATCCCCAGCAGAGTCGCCAGCTGTCGCACGCTCGCGAAAAATGAACAGAGTCGCCACCAATATATTTATCCCATAAGGGAAAGGAATATCAGAAAACCTAACAAAGGAAGGAACAAGGTCTTGCGACCAGAGAATCAAGGTACGGGAGTCGGTTACGCAAGGGGAAGGTATTAGCACCCCTCGCGCCCATCGTACTCGATGGTATCCACCTATGTCTGTTTCTATCTAAAGGGTGTATACTATGTCTATGTCTAAATGCGAAATGAATGCAGAATGTAGGGAAAATAAAGAATTGTACTCGCACGGGCCCTACCCCGCTGCCTACGTATCCTTTTCAGGAATCAGAGTTACCGTAGCTCGGCTAAAGATTTTCTGTTTGTTTTTGTGTTTTTTAATTGGGCGGAGTCAACGCTCACGTTCTTGCATAAGGGGACAGACCTACGATGCGTTCGAACGGAAATGACATTGCCCTTAGGTGCCAACGAGGCAAAAGAAAAAGAAATGATTGGTTTGTGTCTTTTAGGGTAGATGAGTGATGAACAGTTCCCAATACCGGGCCACTCACCACTTTCTCTACTTTGTTTTAGTCTGAACCATTATTAGATGTTTCGAAGTGTTTTTGGTTGTGTATTTTTTTAAGGGAATTTACTTCACGATTCGAATCACATAAAATGTGTAATGATCGAGAAGCAGATTAGGGAATGAATCCCACTCACTTCCATCCCATTATGTAATGTTTGAGAAACAGATTAGAGAATGAATCTCACTCATTTCTCTCCCATTAATTAATGTTTGAGAAACAGATTAGGGAATGAATCCCACTCGTTTCTCTCCCATTAAGTAGCGACCGAGAAACAGATTAGGGAATAAATCCCACTCGTTTCTATGCCACTAAGTGATTGAGAAACAGATTAGGGAATGAATCCCACTCATTTCTCTATCACTTTCTCAATGTGATTCGCATCTTCCTTTTATTAAGTATTTTAAAGAGTTGAAAAAGAAAAAGAATGCAATAGGGAACTAATCCTAAATTCTATTCTGAGTTGTCTCTACAAGTCTAAATCCTAATGTTAACATGGGATAGATTTTAAAAGAAGCATACAAGTGGTATAACAACATAGGCCTAAAATAAGGCCAAAAATACAAACAACAAAGTCACACAACAATTATACAAAAAGTAGCATGGAAATGGTACAAAAACAATACAAGTACTAATGCAAAATTACACTAAAGTACTACTATTTTTTATAAGCCTTTTATGGGGGATTCCTAATTCAAGTCTAAATTGTACTTAAAAAAAACCTACATTCTAATAAGTCTAAACTAGTATTTTTATTGTTTTTATGAAGTCAAAAGATTAGTGTCAAAATTAACCTATGGTCTACTTATTTTATGAGCCTTTTTTAATGTCAACGATCACCTAAAAATCTAACAAAATAATAAAGGTTTTATCATGTTTTTATCAATCTAAAAGTAAAAAACTATTGTGAAGTGAACTAAAATCTATCATTGATTTTATGCATTTTTTTTATTTGATTTAGAACATGATTAAGAGCTAAAAATAAAAGCAAAACAAAGATTAAAATGAAACTCTAATCTACACTGCAGGGGGGGTGCAATAGCAATTTTCTAATGAACTAAAACTAGTGTTAAGCTAAAACCGGGCCTGATTCGTGGGTGGGAAAAGCAGAAACGTCAGGCCCAGACATACAGACATGTGATAGCACAAGTAATTGGGGTGTTAGATCAGTAAAAGAGAAATAGGCCCAGGTACCAATTGATCCGTGACCCAAATAGGAGTAAAACAACACTTATTCAGCTTTTATTGCATTTGTTATTGTGACTCAACATGTGATGTATTATTATCAGCAACGTACATTAAGAAACGAACATACATATCAACTGGTCAAGTGCATTTAAGTGACTACAAAACAAAATATTTCTTGGACCAATCACAACTAAACACGTCATGATCTCATCATATGAATAAAACAAGATAGCAATATAATGGGAAATATGAACCAATATGGCTTAGCCACGTATGCCGAGCGGGAGGAGGCCATGAGGGTCATGCAGACGCCGGAGCTAGGGCTCCGGTCGTCTTCTCCGACCGCCTCACGGCGGAGCTACGCGTAAATTTCCAGAAATTGACAAAATTGATACCGTTCCACTCGGTTTTCAACACTAATTACAGATCTGGCCTTAGATTTTCATAAAATCTTTTGTAATACTCAGACTGAAGCTACAAAGTAAAGCTCTAGTTTCTAACATTTCTATGAAAATCGACATTGCTCATATCAATCAACTTCTGTGCACGCGTAGAACATGAGTACGACCTCAAAACGTAGCAAAGCGCAAGATAACAGCACATATCTGAAAGGATCAAAATCTTGCAAGAACAAAGAAAGAAGAACACATACACAATCATTGTCACGAACGTGTGAACTAGAATGAAAGCTTAACCAGATGCACGTATCATATTACACATTGCTAACATGCTATGAAGTTCCAGGATTACTTACTTGTTCAAGACTTTGGATCGAGATCTTCGGAAAACCTCTAAACTCCTGCTCTCTTTGATGCTAATCCGAAGTGGAACCGATGCTTTGACCTTGGGAAATAAACCCAAAACTCTTCAGTTAGATGTTGATGATGATGCTGAATGGACTTTGATGAGAGTGATCTTCATGGATTCACGGTAAATGACAATGAGAAGAG